>NW_027638387.1:0-110000 GCF_951216825.1 Electrona antarctica | reverse complement strand
CATGGATTACACGTTGGTGCTCCTTAGATTACACGTTGGTGCTCCTTAGATTACACGTTGGTGCTCCTTAGATTACACGTTGGTGCTCCTTAGATTACACGTTGGTGCTCCTTAGATTACACGTTGGTGCTCCTTAGATTACACGTTGGTGCTCCTTAGATTACACGTTGGTGCTCCTTAGATTACACGTTGGTGCTCCTTAGATTACACGTTGGTGCTCCTTAGATTACACGTTGGTGCTCCTTCATTTTGAAATTGCTAGCACCAGCGCTACCAAGTAAAAAAAGTTAATTTCGAGCCCTGCTATTTCATGTATTCTCAGCGCTTCCGTCATACAGTCTGGAGCAACGGAAGCTCCTCCTCCTGACCCAGACCCACCTCCTGACGTGTAGCAGGTAGTATTCTAGTCTAAATAGAGCACCGAAGTCTGACGTCACTTTCAGTAGAGGGCGCCAATACACAGGTTCATGTATTTCTTTAGTTGCATTGAGATCCCCATATAGGGCGATTTTAGGTCGCTTCATATAAGAACTGTGTTTGAAAAATAAACCGACCACCCCGGCCTTTCTGTCAGGGGAGTGGCTGTGCGTCGTTAATGATGTCCATTTATATTTGACACAGCCAGTTTCTGGAGAAAATGGAATTAATGTGGCCGCAAAAGCCTTGAAACTACATATGAAGGCAATGTTGCTGCTAATATACGTCACGCCCAGCTGTCAACACATTGCGTTCCTGAGATTCCTCGTTGGCGTAAGCTCAGCTGGTGGTGACTCGACTCGTACTAACCACGAAACATTCAATATCAATGAAATAAAAATAAACGTAATTAACATTCAGTTTCTGTTGTGCGACGGGCAGATGCAGCCACCCGCCTACCCGGAAATGTAGTCTGGGTTGTTTCACTCGTTTCTAACGATATGAGTGAAAAGGCAGACCTACGGCGCGCTACGAGCTTGTAGATCTGCTATTTTTCAATAGCTAAAGTATAACATAATGCTTAAAAGGGGTTCCCGCCCAGAATGGGTTAAATACCTCCTGACGTGTAGCAGGTAGTATTCCCGTACAGCCTCGTCCTCGGCACGGCCTCCATCCACTGCCTCCCTCATCTCCGCTATCCGCGCCTCCGTCTCCTTGCGCTGGCGGTAGCGCTCGATCTTGGCCTGCCGCTGCGAGGCCATGGCCACCAGGTCTGGACCTCTAGGGGGCGCCGCTGAGGAGGAGGCCTGGGAGAGAGAGAGAGGAGGGCCAAAAACCACAAACAGGCCAGAACAAGCGTTATAGTCCGGCAGTCGAGGTGGAAATTTGTAGTGATGCACTGAATATTCGGCCGCAGAAAATATTCGGCAGAAAATGGCTAAAAATGCATTTTTTGGCCTATTCGGTTTCGGGCCCGAATAGGCAGAGAATATATCACCGAATAGTGTATGCAATTAATGCATTCAAAAGAGCTGAATAAATGTTTTATGGACCCATAATATAGTGATTATTATTTTAAGTTCAGTTTTGCCATAACCATTTATTTTACCATAAATCAGGTAGCTTTAAGGTACTGCCATGACAACAATGGGTCTGGGAGCTGGGTCTGCAGCAGCCAGAAGGCGGGCTGTGTGTGTGTGTGTGTGTGCGCGCATGTGTGTGCGTGTGGGGCACGTTCGGAAATAGCGCACTGAGCCCACTGTGCAATGCAAACTAATAGGCGAGTGCACTCCGGTGTGGTATTTCCGAACGCGCCCACAGGAGGCGGAGGCGGACTGCGGAGCACGGTCGGAGACTGCACGGAGACGGAGTCAGGCAGTCAGTGCACCCTGACGTGTAGTCTGTGAGAGGGACGGTAAACAGCAACGCCAACAAAACGTTCTACTTAATAGAAAAGAAAGAGGCAGCGATGGAGCCATAAGTCCATACTCCATATCCAGGCAGCAGCCTGCTGCATCATGTTAGCTGTTGTGTGCTAAGCTAAACCACCATCCATGTATCACAATATGATCACAACATAGTACACGGCTTTGACCAGGGTTGCCACATTTCGTGACTGAGAGAGAAACAAGCAACCAGGTCTATGAAAATGTTAACAGGCCAGAACAAGTCAGAAAATCCAAAAAAAGTCAGAAAATAAGTCTAAAATAAGAAACTATTTTGCTGACTGTCAAACATCATTGTCCAATGTTGTTTTAGAGTAGTGGTTCTCAAGCATTTTCATGTCAAGGACCACCAATATTTTAAAGAAACTTTACAGATAGACAAGTCCAAAGTAGCTTATAATGACTAGACTTGGCAACACTGTGAACAGTTCTACAAACTCACAATATGAAATATAAGGTATTAATAGGCTAGTTGTATCCATAATTAGGGCTCCTGGTCTAAACCTGTTCACAAGGACTTACTTCTGGACATTATTTAGGTAGCGCACACATATTTTCAATGCCTTCGGCAGAGTTCAAATGAGCCATTTTAATCACAATTAACTCCAGGATTGCAGTGTGATTAATCGCGATTAAAAAAATGTATCTATGCCCACCACTACCTAAAATATTGTCTATATACATACATTCATGAATCCACTTGCTGACCGGCTGTCACTATTGGGCAATTATTTTCATAGGGGTTTCTTGTGACCCTACCATTAACATCCTGTGGCAGGCAGACATGTCAAACTAGGGGGTTTTCATGATTCTGAATCCGTTCCAAGCATTAGTTTTGCACAAAAAACACTCCTTGGGCTAAAAACAGCCATAGCCACTTGTGCTGACCTCATCACATTTGTCATGACGTCTATGGCCGTTTTTAGCCCAAGGAGTGTTTTTTTTTGTACAAAACGAATGTGACCACCTGGTCACCTGGTCACTCATGGTAAACTGGAGAAGGAGAAGTAGTCCGCACACTTTTTGTAGCTGCCACAGGAAATGTATTTATTAGGTGTGATCTAACCTCGCCTCACCAGGCTTTCCACCACCTCGGAGGAAAGCCTGGTCTCTGTTTCAAAAGTCCGTATGATCCGGTCGGGAGCGTATGATATTATCGTTACGTCATGTTGTAGTATTTTTTTGTAGTCATCAGGATGATATCGTTACGTCATGTTGTAGTATTGTTTTGTAGTCATCAGGATGATATTGTTACTTCATGTTGTAGTATTGTTTTGTAGTCATCAGGATGATATTGTTACTTCATGTTGTAGTATTGTTTTGTAGTCATCAGGATGATATCGTTACATCATGTTGTAGTCATTGTTTTGTATTCATCAGGATGATATCCTTACGTCATGTTGTAGTATTGTTTTGTAGTCATCAGGATGATATCGTTACGTCATGTTGTAGTATTGTTTTGTAGTCATCAGGATGATATCGTTACATCATGTAGTATTGTTTTGTAGTCATCAGGATGATATTGTTACGTCATGTTGTAGTATTGTTTTGTAGTCATCAGGATGATATTGTTACATCATGTTGTAGTCATTGTTTTGTAGTAATCAGGATGATATCGTTACGTCATGTTGTAGTATTGTTTTGTAGTCATCATGATGATATTGTTACGTCATGTTGTAGTCATTGTTTTGTAGTCATCAGGATGATATCGTTACGTCATGTTGTAGTATTGTTTTGTAGTCATCAGGATGATATCGCTACATCATGTTGTAGTCATTGTTTTGTAGTCATCAGGATGATATTGTTACATCATGTTGTAGTCATTGTTTTGTAGTCATCAGGATGATATCGTTACATCATGTTGTAGTATTTTTTGTAGTCATCAGGATGATATCGTTACGTCATGTTGTAGTCATTGTTTTGTAGTCATCAGGATGATATCGTTACGTCATGTTGTAGTATTGTTTTGTAGTCATCAGGATGATATCGTTACGTCATGTTGTAGTATTGTTTTGTAGTCATCAGGATGATATCGCTACGTCATGTTGTAGTATTGTTTTGTAGTCATCAGGATGATATCGCTACGTCATGTTGTAGTATTGTTTTGTAGTCATCAGGATGATATCGTTACGTCATGTTGTAGTATTGTTTTGTAGTCATCAGGATGATATCGTTACGTCATGTTGTAGTATTGTTTTGTAGTCATCAGGATGATATCGCTACGTCATGTTGTAGTATTGTTTTGTAGTCATCAGGATGATATTGTTACATCATGTTGTAGTATTGTTTTGTAGTCATCAGGATGATATCGCTACGTCATGTTGTAGTATTGTTTTGTATTCATCAGGATGATATTGTTACATCATGTTGTAGTATTGTTTTGTAGTCATCAGGATGATATTGTTACATCATGTTGTAGTATTGTTTTGTAGGAGACAGGCAGGAACAACAGGCGGCAACTTCCTTTTCCCTCAAACAATAAAAGCTCTCGTAGCCTGTAGCTTTTATTGAGAAAAATCGGTTTGAGGGAAAAGGAAGTTGCCGCCTGTTGTTCCTGCCTGTCGACTATCATCCGCTCCCGACAGGATCATATACCCAAATGAAATGGTGCCCAGGCTAGGTGTGATCACCTAATAAATACATTTCCTGTGGCAGCTACAAAAGGTGTGCGGACTACTTCTCCTTCTCCTGTACTGTACGTATCTTTTTGTTCAGCACCTGAAAGTTGTTTGTAGATGTGCGTACTTTCCTCTGGATTCCACTCATGGTAAACTCACATACCAATTCACTACGTCAATACCGTCAAGGGCAATAAAGGGGTTACATGCATTAGTCTACGGACCTCCATTAAAAAAAAAAAAACAAGCTTTAAGTATTATGTTATACTTTAGCTATTGAAAAATAGCAGATCTACAAGCTCGTAGCGCGGCACCGAGTGCCGCGCTACGAGCTTGTAGATCTGCTATTTTTGAAAAATCGTGAAAATGTAGTGCAAATCTTTCAATATATATTAATTCAGAGCCAACGTTTTTAACTCAAATATTTGCTTCTGGGAGGGGGGGGGGGGGTCCCTGGAACAACATATTTTCAGATGGGGCTCCGCAGCTCCCTGACATGAGTTTTTTTCAAGAAAACTGTCAGGATTTAGAAGACATTTTGTTGAATCGTTCCCAGGTCAAAATGGGTAAAAAAAAAAAAAAAAAACCTTGACGAATCCAGTAATCCACGTACCTTCGTTACGACACTTCCTCCTCCAGACCCCTCCCCTTCCTCCTCCTCCTCCTCCTCCTCTTCTTCTATGGTGGAGGTCTTGGGCATGGTGAACTTGGAGACGTTGTACTCCTTGCATCGCCGCAGGAAGTCGTAGAAGTGGGCGCGCGCGGCGCGCACCGCCTCCAGACGCTTGGCGCGCTCCGACAGCCTCATGGTGAGCGCCCCCTGCAGGGCGGGCAGCAGCAGGTAGCGCACGTCCGCCGTGGCCACCTCCTCCAGCTCCTCGTTACGGCTGAACAGGTCTAGCTGGGACACCATCCTGCACCAATCAGAGCGCTAGTTTTAAGACCCATCCTGGACCAATCAGAGCGCTAGTTTCAAGACCCATCCTGGACCAATCAGAGCGCTAGTTTTAAGACCCATCCTGGACCAATCAGAGCGCTAGTTTTAAGACCCATCCTGGACCAATCAGAGCGCTAGTTTTAAGACCCATCCTGGACCAATCAGAACGCTAGTTTCAAGACCCATCCTGGACCAATCAGAGTGCTAGTTTTAAGACCCATCCTGGACCAATCAGAGCGCTAGTTTTAAGACCCATCCTGGACCAATCAGAGCGCTAGTTTTAAGCCCCATCCTGGACCAATCAGAGCGCTAGTTTTAAGACCATCCTGGACCAATCAGAGCGCTAGTTTTAAGTCCATCCTGGACCAATCAGAACGCTAGTTTTAAGGCCATCCTGGACCAATCAGAGAGTTAGTTTTAACCATCCTGGACTACAATTCCCACAATGCTTTGGTGCACTGCTCCTCCTTGTAGATAAGGGGAGGGGCTATCTTACTGAGACAACATGTAGTCCAGGAAGGAAGTGAGCCCAGTCACATGACATCATGGACATTTTTAAATACTAAAATGTCTAAAAACACATTTTATTACCCACATAAAAACCCCAGGAATGTGTTTCTTGTCTCCAAAAACAGGGGCGCAGATAGCATTTCATAACTGGGGGAGGGGACATATTTGGGGGCTATCCGAAAAATGTCATGAGGAGGGGGGGATATCCCCCCCACTTTTGCGCATAATTACGCAGGATTTAACGGCAAAACACATGCAGCCACGGTAAGTACATGGCTTTTTTTTGGAGGGGATAATCCCCCTCCTCATGAAATGGAGGGGGTCGATCCCTGGGTGCGATACACCACCAAGATACCCATGTACCTGTCTAGATACTTCCTAATGTTAACGAAGTCCACACCCACAACACCAGAGGATGTGCAACGAACCATGTACAACCCAGATTCGGCACAAACAAGGGACTAAATTATTTTCGCTCCTATGCCACCAAAATGTGGAACGCCCTACCAACAGTCATTAAGACATGCGAATCCCTTGACTCCTTCAAAACCGCTCTCAAAGGGCACCTGATGAAATGAAATGAAATGATTACTATATTTACCCAGGGTATCTGGGCTAAGCTCAAGAACTTGTTTCCAGCCAGGCCCTGCTCATAGAACATTTCATCGTAGTGGTTCAATGCCTTGTTCAAGGGCACTTCAGCGGTGGTCATTTTAACGTGTCGGACCGCTGATTCGAACTGGCAACCTTTCGGTATCAAGACCGCTCCGCAATCCGTTCGGCCACCGCTGCCACATGGACGGCTGCAATTCGAAACTGGCCTCCGTAAAATCTGAATCCCCCCCACACCGCCCACCCCTTTTTCCCCTCACTGTATATGTTTCTTTTCCCTTTTTACCTCCTTTATGATGAATTCCTGTTCTGTTCTTTGGCTATATAGAAGTGTCTATTTGTACGTCTCCAAATGTTTTGATGAATTGAACAAGGTGGACCCTCTTGTAAACAAGTGTAATGCTTTATGGTGTCGTCCACTCACAGTTAACAGCCTTTGTATTGAGTTTGTGCTTGAAATGTGCTGTAATTCTGCAAACTGTTAATAAATATTTCAATCAATCAATCAATCAATCAATCAATACCTCAACTTGCTCAGTCCCAGTATGAATGATGCAAAATGCAACATGTCATGTAATCTAATGAAGTGACATCACCTGGTCTTTAAATATGCAACATGTCATATGACATGTAATCTAATGAAGTGACATCACCTGGTCTTTAAATATGCAATATTTATCTGTAATAATTGTGTAATATGATGAAGCAGTGGTTTTTCTACCAGTGGTCCTCGAGGGGGTTCCAGGTGGTCCCTCAATGCAGCTAAATGATGGAGAGTTGGTAACCATATTATGGACCCTTATTAGATCTTTATTTAACTCTTTTGAGAGCGTAAAATGAAACCAAATGGACACGTACAGGTCCATTTGATTTCATTCTACACTCTCAAGTTATTCTCAAATTATTGTTAGACATCGGCGCAGCGTTACTTAATTTACCAGAAGTCTACACAATTAGAGAATGTAGAAGAATTGTTATTTTGATCAACGTGTGCCTGTTATCTCTCCTAATGGTACCGACATCAATACAGCATGGAAATGTGGACAACATATTATCCAACAACAAAACAACAACAACAACAACAACAATAATAATAAAGCTACCTGGTGGCCTCCTCCAGTACCAACAACAACAATAATAATAATAGTAAAGCTACCTGGTGGCCTCCTCCAGTAACAACAACAACAACAACAACAATAATAATAACAATATTAATAATGCTACCTGGTGGCCTCCTCCAGCTTGCCCAGCCCCAGGCGGACCTTCCTCTGCACGGGGCTGGAGCCTCCGGGCTCCGCGCTGCTCTCCACCTCCTCATACAGCCTCCAGCCGTCTGTAAGCAGGTCTGACAGCCTGGGGGACTCTCCGCATGACGCTGGGGGTCCGTCGGGGGGTCCGCAGTCTGCTTCTGACGACGAGGACGGACCACCAACAACACAGTGAGGAGAGTCACACACAGCGCCGCTGCTGTTTACCGTGTCGTCCGCCATCTTTGTTTTGCTTCTGGCCTTTCGCCCGCCTCGGCTTCCGTACGTTACGGGTCAGTGGTGTTGCCAGATAGTACGAGAGAAATAAGCAGACAAAAATAAAAGAAAGAAATATCCCGATATAAACCTAACCTATCTTCATATAATTAGTCCTCACTAATGTTCATGATAAAATATCACAATTTTTCCCTACTCAGTGTCTCAGTCTGTGTCTGATAGGAGGGCTGTGGGCAGTTCAGAAACCAGTCTGTGTCTCATAGGAGGGCTGTGGGCAGTTCAGATACCAGTCTGTGTCTCATAGGAGGGCTGTGGACAGTTCAGAAACCAGTCTGTCTCATAGGAGGGCTGTGGGCATTTCAGAAACCAGTCTGTGCTGTGGACAGTTCAGAAACCAGTCTGTGTCTCATAGGAGGGCTGTGGGCAGTTCAAAAACCAGTCTGTGTCTCATAGGAGGGTTGTGGGCAGTTCAGAAACCAGTCTGTGTCTCATAGGAGGGCTGTGGGCAGTTCAGAAACCAGTCTGTGTCTCATAGGAGGGCTGTGGGCAATTCAATCAAACAAAAAACATAGTCGCTTATAATAAGCGGACATGGCAACCCTGCTTCCTTGATGACTGACCACGTGACTGTCTCGACTCTCGGTGTTGCCAGATCTGTGCAACAGAAACAAGCGAACCAGGTCTATTACTTTCCACGACTGACTTTAAAATAGCAGATCTACAAGTTCACAATGCATTACACTGCGATGCGTAGTGAGCTTGTAGATCTGCTATTTTCAAAATAAATCTATTAGAATTTTTGTTTTCGTCATGTTTCACGCACACACACACACACACACACACACACACACACGCACACGCACACGCACACGCACACGTACAATAACTTTGAAGAGGGGACAGAGCTAGGCAACATTATGTCGCAGTGCTTCCCAAACTTTTTCAAGTCAAGGACCCCCAAATTGACACTAAATTGCCCCGCAGACCCCCATTTGAAAAATACATGCCACTGACCCCACTAACTCCTTCAAAACCGCTCTCAAAGGGCACCTACGGACTGGCCCCCGTAAAAATCTGAATCCCCCACCCCCCTTTTTTCCCCTCACTGTATATGTCTCTTTTCCCTTTTTACCTCCTATGATGAAATGAAATGAAATGATTACTATATTTACCCAGGGTATCTGGGCTAAGCTCAAGAACTTGTTTCCAGCCAGGCCCTGCTCATAGAACATTTCATCGTAGTGGTTCAATGCCTTGTTCAAGGGCACTTCAGCGGTGGTAATTTGAACGTGTCGGACCGCTGATTCGAACTGGCGACCTTGGCGATGAATTCCTGTTCTGTTCTTTGACTATATAGAAGTGTCTATTTGTACGTCTCTAAATGTTTTGATGAATTGAACATGGTGGACCCTCTTGTAAACAAGTGTAATGCTTAATTGGGTCGTCCACTCACAGTTAACAGCCTTTGTATTGAGTTTGTGCTTGAAATGTACTGTAATTCTGCAAACTGTTAATAAATATTTCAATCAGCAGTGATTCTCAACCCGTTTAATTTCATGGACCCCCAGTTTGACATGCATTAGTCTACGGACGCCCCATTTAATGGCATTTAATGACCCCCGATTTATATTGTAAAATCAGTGTTATGCTGATGTTATGTTATTGTCTGAGGGTGTACAAATGGAACCAAATCATTTGGTTCCATTTGTAGCCTACACTCCCAGAGTTACAGACCCATAAGGGTCCATTTGGTTCCAAACTATCATTTAGCTGGGGACCCCCTGGAACTCCCTCAAGGACCCCTGGGGGTCCCCGGACCCCACTTTGGGAACCACTGCCATACAGGGTATAAAGCTTTTTGAAACTAATAGCAATATTTTGCAGTCATTTTTGGACAAATAGCATTGTTTTCCTCAAAGCTTTATAAATAGGACACAAAGAGGCATTTATTAACAGTTTGCAGAATTACAGTACATTTCAAGCACAACTCAATACAAACTGTGGACGACACCAGGCATAAAGCATTACACTTGTTTACAATAGGGTCCACCATTTTCAATTCATCAGAATTCATGTGTGTTTACATTCGTACAGTATGTACAGACTGTGCAGTAGGCTAGGTCACACTACCGACATTTATTTTACGATTTTACAGAAAAAAATAAATGAAATAAAAAGTCTATATGCTTATAATAGGCAGACATGGCAACACATTGGGCTCTCCATGTGGGCCTCTCGGCTGCAGTAGCGCCTACAATCCACTAGATGGAGATGTTGCACTATTTATGGATGCTACCGTGATAAGTTACAGCATTTGATTGATTGATTGAAATATTTATTAAAAGTTTGCAGAATTACATTTCAAGCACAAACTCAATACAAAGACTGTTAACTGTGAGTGGACGACCCAATTAAGCATTACACTTGTTTACAAGAGGGTCCACCATGTTCAATTCATCAACACATTTAATTAAAACGTAAAAATAGACACTTCTATATAGTCAAAGAACAGAACAGGAATTCATCATAGAGGTAAAAAGGGAAAAGAGACATATACAGTGAGGGGAAAAAAGGGGGGGGGGGGGGGGGGGGGGGGATTCAGACTTTTACGGGGGCCAGTTTCGAATTGCAGCCGTCCTTATGTTAACCTGACTCCGCCAGATGGGGCAGCAGAGAGTACACTGGGTTCCCCTCCTGCTCCCATCTGGGAACTCTCAGGCAGACTTGATGCCCGGCCACAAAACGGCCTGGCCAATCAGCAGCAGCTATCCCGCCTCTAGCTGCTGCTGATTGGCCAGGCCGGTTTGTGGCCGGGCATCAAGTCTGCCTGAGAGTTCCCAGATGGGAGCAGGAGGGGGGACTCTCTGCTGCCCCATCTGGCGGAGTCAGGTTATCCGTAGGTACCCTTTGAGAGCGGTTTTGAAGGAGTCAAGGGATTCGCATGTCTTAATGACTGTTGGTAGCTAAGAACTCTACTCTGCTTTCAACCAGTGGTCCGCGGACCACGAGTGGTCCTTGAGGGCGTTTCAGGAGATCCCCAGCTAAATGATTAGGGAGAGTTGGTAACCAAATGGACCCTTATTAGATCGTTAACTACTTCAATGTATTTATACTCATACTGGCCAATCAGAATGCCTGTTCGGTGTTGCCACAAATTCACGTCATATTTGGCGGACATTTAACCTAATTTCTCCTTTCATTGTCGACGGTAAATATTGAGACGTGTGCAGGACAAAAGCTGTATAGGAGGGTCCCCTCGAAAATACATACAAATAGAAGAAATGTACTCTGTCGAGCTGCCAACTTAACTTGCGCTTTGCAAGAATGGCCAACGTGTGTGGGCAAAGGCTAAATGAAGACAGCGTCCTTCTGGAAGAAGCTGTGCAGAAGGTGTGTTCACCCAGAGGTTGGTCTCTGTGTAAAACACTCTGTAGTTCTGTAGTTCTGTCCCCCATCGCCTCAAAATACAAACATCTTTGTCAATGATGGTGGCAGAGTGACTGCAAGAAGCAGGAGGTGGAGTTCCTCTGGTGTTGATTACAGACCAGACCATTGTGCTGGTGTCCAACTTGTAGGTGTCATTAGTGCATCTAGTCCTGGTTTCTCCTCCATGGATAAACATGACCTTCCCCAAGACACAGACTGAGTGGTACAAAAGTGCAAAAGTACTTTTGCTTTTATTAAACAAACACATTGCAGATAGAAAGAGGATAATTCAAGCTTTCCGTACAGCTGCAATGTTGGTGAGTTTGACGTTATTTAATACAATTAGATGATAAGACTGTTCCACTGCCAGCACTTATCTTTTTAGTTTGGGGGGGGACCCAGTTCTGGGGGTCCCACCCAGAACCACTGCGTGGGACCCAGTTCTGGGGGTCCCACCCAGAACCACTGCGTGGGACCCAGTTCTGGGGGGACCCAGTTCTGGGTGTCCCACCCAGAAGCACTGCGTGGGACCCAGTTCTGGGGGTCCCACCCAGAACCACTACGTGGGACCCAGTTCTGGGGGGACCCAGTTCTGGGGGTCCCACCCAGAACCACTGCGTGGGACCCAGTTCTGGGGGGACCCAGTTCTGGGGGTCCCACCCAGAACCACTGCGTGGGACCCAGTTCTGGGGGTCCCACCCAGAACCACTGCGTGGGACCCAGTTCTGGGGGTCCCACCCAGAACCACTGCGTGGGACCCAGTTCTGGGGGTCCCACCCAGAACCACTGCGTGGGACCCAGTTCTGGGGGGACCCAGTTCTGGGGGTCCCACCCAGAACCACTGCGTGGGAAACACAGAAAAAGGTACAGTCAAAATAGTGCAGCTGCTGAGGAACACAGATGAAAAAAACCATACTGTCACAAAGCTAAACAATGATATCTATATGAAATACAAAGAGACACAAGAATCAATACACATTTGACAATGAGACTGAATTACTATTGCTCAGCATGAACTGTTTTTATACCATGATGACAGTCTCCTTTTAGAGATGTGTAAAATAAAATAAAAGATGTCCATCTGTAATGGCAGCAGAAATATGGAATAGCTGTGATAATGACCACAGAAATTGCAATACATTCTATAAATTCAAGAAAATGTTTAAAATAATATAGTAGAAAAATATAAAACATCATCATAAACCTCTTATATTGTAAATATAAAACATATAAAACATCATCATAAACCTCTGATATTGTAAATATAAAACATATAAAACATCATCATAAACCTCTTTTATTGTAAATATAAAACGTATAAAACATCATCATAAACCTCTTATATTGTAAATATAAAACATATAAAACATCATCATAAACCTCTTTTATTGTAAATATAAAACATATAAAACATCATCATAAACCTCTGATATTGTAAATATAAAACGTATAAAACATCATCATAAACCTCTTATATTGTAAATATAAAACATATAAAACATCATCATAAACCTCTTATATTGTAAATATAAAACGTATAAAACATCATCATAAACCTCTTATATTGTAAATATAAAACGTATAAAACATCATCATAAACCTCTTATATTGTATAGCATTTAAATATAAAACATCATCATAAACCTCTTATATTGTAAATATAAAACATATAAAACATCATCATAAACCTCTTTTATTGTAAATATAAAACATATAAAACATCATCATAAACCTCTGATATTGTAAATATAAAACGTATAAAACATCATCATAAACCTCTTATATTGTAAATATAAAACATATAAAACATCATCATAAACCTCTTATATTGTAAATATAAAACATATAAAACATCATCAT
Organism: Electrona antarctica; assembly: GCF_951216825.1. Taxonomy (NCBI): domain Eukaryota; kingdom Metazoa; phylum Chordata; class Actinopteri; order Myctophiformes; family Myctophidae; genus Electrona; species Electrona antarctica. The sequence continues at coordinate 96,691 of NW_027638387.1, read as the reverse complement.
AAACCTCTTATATTATAAATATAAAACATATAAAACATCATCATAAACCTCTGATATTGTAAATATAAAACATATAAAACATCATCATAAACTTCTTATATTGTAAATATAAAACATATAAAACATCATCATAAACCTCTTATATTATAAATATAAAACATATAAAACATCATCATAAACCTCTTATATTGTAAATATAAAACATATAAAACATCATCATAAACCTCTTATATTATAAATATAAAACATATAAAACATCATCATAAACCTCTGATATTGTAAATATAAAACATATAAAACATCATCATAAACTTCTTATATTGTAAATATAAAACATATAAAACATCATCATAAACCTCTTATATTGTAAATATAAAACATATAAAACATCATCATAAACCTCTTATATTATAAATATAAAACATATAAAACATCATCATAAACCTCTTATATTGTAAATATAAAACATGTAAAACATCATCATAAACCTCTTATATTGTAAATATAAAACATATAAAACATCATCATAAACCTCTTATATTGTAAATATAAAACATATAAAACATCATCATAAACCTCTTTTATTGTAAATATAAAACATATAAAACATCATCATAAACCTCTGATATTGTAAATATAAAACGTATAAAACATCATCATAAACCTCTTATATTGTAAATATAAAACATATAAAACATCATCATAAACTTCTTATATTGTAAATATAAAACATATAAAACATCATCATAAACTTCTTATATTGTAAATATAAAACATATAAAACATCATCATAAACTTCTTATATTGTAAATATAAAACATATAAAACATCATCATAAACCTCTGATATTGTAAATATAAAACGTATAAAACATCATCATAAACCTCTTTTATTGTAAATATAAAACATATAAAACATCATCATAAACCTCTTTTATTGTAAATATAAAACATATAAAACATCATCATAAACCTCTGATATTGTAAATATAAAACGTATAAAACATCATCATAAACCTCTTATATTGTAAATATAAAACATGTAAAACATCATCATAAACCTCTTATATTGTAAATATAAAACATATAAAACATCATCATAAACCTCTTATATTGTAAATATAAAACATATAAAACATCATCATAAACCTCTTTTATTGTAAATATAAAACATATAAAACATCATCATAAACCTCTGATATTGTAAATATAAAACGTATAAAACATCATCATAAACCTCTTATATTGTAAATATAAAACATATAAAACATCATCATAAACTTCTTATATTGTATAGCATTTAAATATAAAACATCATCATAAACCTCTTATATTGTAAATATAAAACATATAAAACATCATCATAAACCTCTGATATTGTAAATATAAAACATATAAAACATCATCATAAACCTCTTATATTGTATAGCATTTAAATATAAAACATCATCATAAACCTCTTATATTGTAAATATAAAACATATAAAACATCATCATAAACCTCTTTTATTGTAAATATAAAACATATAAAACATCATCATAAACCTCTGATATTGTAAATATAAAACGTATAAAACATCATCATAAACCTCTTATATTGTAAATATAAAACATATAAAACATCATCATAAACTTCTTATATTGTATAGCATTTCCATCTCCATATGATTTTACCAAATGCATTGATGGATGAAAAAAAAAGAAAAATATTTTTTCTTATTTTCTATTTCTATTTTTTGTTGTTCGTCTTTTGTTATTATATTGAATTAAAGGTAGCTAATAACCAATACAATGCAACATACAAATGAACATGAACCTAGTTGACGTCCAGGATCTCCGAGCCTCGAGATGGGCAACTCCATGGATTGATGGGGAGGCACTGCATATATGGAAACACTTGGAATTTACAAGGTAGGAAGTAGCCTTAGAGGTGTTGTTGATCTCACAAAGGATTTGTAGGTGTCTCCTCTTGCAGGAGTTACAGTTCCTCTTCAGGGTGCACTTAGCTGCGAGATGTGGTCGGGCACAATGAAAAAAGTCCCTCCCTGACATTTAGTTCTACTGGATCTCTTCTCCACTAGTCCCTCCCTGACATTTAGTTCTACTGGATCTCTTCTCCACTAGTCCCTCCCTGACATTTAGTTCTACTGGATCTCTTCTCCACTAGTCCCTCCCTGACATTTAGTTCTACTGGATCTCTTCTCCACTAGTCCCTCCCTGACATTTAGTTCTACTGGATCTCTTCTCCACTAGTCCCTCCCTGACATTTAGTTCTACTGGATCTCTTCTCCACTAGTCCCTCCCTGACATTTAGTTCTACTGGATCTCTTCTCCACTAGTCCCTCCCTGACATTTAGTTCTACTGGATCTCTTCTCCACTAGTCCCTCCCTGACATTTAGTTCTACTGGATCTCCTCTCCACTAGTCCCTCCCTGACATTTAGTTCTACTGGATCTCTTCTCCACTAGTCCCTCCCTGACATTTAGTTCTACTGGATCTCTTCTCCACTAGTCCCTCCCTGACATTTAGTTCTACTGGATCTCTTCTCCACTAGTCCTTCCCTGACATTTAGTTCTACTGGATCTCTTCTCCACTAGTCCCTCCCTGACATTTAGTTCTACTGGATCTCTTCTCCACTAGTCCCTCCCTGACATTTAGTTCTACTGGATCTCTTCTCCACTAGTCCCTCCCTGACATTTAGTTCTACTGGATCTCTTCTCCACTAGTCCCTCCCTGACATTTAGTTCTACTGGATCTCTTCTCCACTAGTCCCTCCCTGACATTTAGTTCTACTGGATCTCTTCTCCACTAGTCCCTCCCTGACATTTAGTTCTACTGGATCTCTTCTCCACTAGTCCCTCCCTGACATTTAGTTCTACTGGATCTCTTCTCCACTAGTCCCTCCCTGACATTTAGTTCTACTGGATCTCTTCTCCACTAGTCCCTCCCTGACATTTAGTTCTACTGGATCTCCTCTCCACTAGTCCCTCCCTGACATTTAGTTCTACTGGATCTCTTCTCCACTAGTCCCTCCCTGACATTTAGTTCTACTGGATCTCTTCTCCACTAGTCCCTCCCTGACATTTAGTTCTACTGGATCTCTTCTCCACTAGTCCCTCCCTGACATTTAGTTCTACTGGATCTCTTCTCCACTAGTCCCTCCCTGACATTTAGTTCTACTGGATCTCTTCTCCACTAGTCCCTCCCTGACATTTAGTTCTACTGGATCTCTTCTACACTAGTCCCTCCCTGACATAGTTCTACTGGATCTCTTCTCCACTAGTCCCTCCCTGACATTTAGTTCTACTGGATCTCTTCTCCACTAGTCCCTCCCTGACATTTAGTTCTACTGGATCTCTTCTACACTAGTCCCTCCCTGACATTTAGTTCTACTGGATCTCTTCTCCACTAGTCCCTCCCTGACATTTAGTTCTACTGGATCTCTTCTCCACTAGTCCCTCCCTGACATTTAGTTCTACTGGATCTCTTCTCCACTAGTCCCTCCCTGACATTTAGTTCTACTGGATCTCTTCTCCACTAGTCCCTCCCTGACATTTAGTTCTACTGGATCTCTTCTCCACTAGTCCCTCCCTGACATTTAGTTCTACTGGATCTCTTCTCCACTAGTCCCTCCCTGACATTTAGTTCTACTGGATCTCTTCTCCACTAGTCCCTCCCTGACATTTAGTTCTACTGGATCTCTTCTCCACTAGTCCCTCCCTGACATTTAGTTCTACTGGATCTCTTCTCCACTAGTCCCTCCCTGACATTTAGTTCTACTGGATCTCTTCTCCACTAGTCCCTCCCTGACATTTAGTTCTACTGGATCTCTTCTCCACTAGTCCCTCCCTGACATTTAGTTCTACTGGATCTCTTCTCCACTAGTCCCTCCCTGACATTTAGTTCTACTGGATCTCTTCTCCACTAGTCCCTCCCTGACATTTAGTTCTACTGGATCTCTTCTCCACTAGTCCCTCCCTGACATTTAGTTCTACTGGATCTCTTCTCCACTAGTCCCTCCCTGACATTTAGTTCTACTGGTCTGGATCTCTTCTCCACTAGTCCCTCCCTGACATTTAGTACTACTGGATCTCTTCTCCACTAGTCCCTCCCTGACATTTAGTTCTACTGGATCTCTTCTCCACTAGTCCCTCCCTGACATTTAGTTCTACTGGTCTGGATCTCTTCTCCACTAGTCCCTCCCTGACATTTAGTTCTACTGGATCTCTTCTCCACTAGTCCCTCCCTGACATTTAGTTCTACTGGATCTCTTCTCCACTAGTCCCTCCCTGACATTTAGTTCTACTGGATCTCTTCTCCACTAGTCCCTCCCTGACATTTAGTTCTACTGGATCTCTTCTCCACTAGTCCCTCCCTGACATTTAGTTCTACTGGATCTCTTCTCCACTAGTCCCTCCCTGACATTTAGTTCTACTGGATCTCTTCTCCACTAGTCCCTCCCTGACATTTAGTTCTACTGGATCTCTTCTCCACTAGTCCCTCCCTGACATTTAGTTCTACTGGTCTGGATCTCTTCTCCACTAGTCCCTCCCTGACATTTAGTACTACTGGATCTCTTCTCCACTAGTCCCTCCCTGACATTTAGTTCTACTGGATCTCTTCTCCACTAGTCCCTCCCTGACATTTAGTTCTACTGGTCTGGATCTCTTCTCCACTAGTCCCTCCCTGACATTTAGTTCTACTGGTCTGGATCTCTTCTCCACTAGTCCCTCCCTGACATTTAGTTCTACTGGATCTCTTCTCCACTAGTCCCTCCCTGACATTTAGTTCTACTGGATCTCTTCTCCACTAGTCCCTCCCTGACATTTAGTTCTACTGGATCTCTTCTCCACTAGTCCCTCCCTGACATTTAGTTCTACTGGATCTCTTCTCCACTAGTCCCTCCCTGACATTTAGTTCTACTGGATCTCTTCTCCACTAGTCCCTCCCTGACATTTAGTTATACTGGATCTCTTCTCCACTAGTCCCTCCCTGACATTTAGTTCTACTGGATCTCTTCTCCACTAGTCCCTCCCTGACATTTAGTTCTACTGGATCTCTTCTCCACTAGTCTCTCCCTAACATTTAGTTCTACTGGATCTCTTCTCCACTAGTCCCTCCCTGACATTTAGTTCTACTGGATCTCTTCTCCACTAGTCTCTCCCTAACATTTAGTTCTACTGGATCTCTTCTCCACTAGTCCCTCCCTGACATTTAGTTCTACTGGATCTCTTCTCCACTAGTCCCTCCCTGACATTTAGTTCTACTGGATCTCTTCTCCACTAGTCCCTCCCTGACATTTAGTTATACTGGATCTCTTCTCCACTAGTCTCTCCCTAACATTTAGTTCTACTGGATCTCTTCTCCACTAGTCCCTCCCTGACATTTAGTTCTACTGGATCTCTTCTCCACTAGTCTCTCCCTAACATTTAGTTCTACTGGATCTCTTCTCCACTAGTCCCTCCCTGACATTTAGTTCTACTGGATCTCTTCTCCACTAGTCCCTCCCTGACATTTAGTTCTACTGGATCTCTTCTCCACTAGTCTCTCCCTAACATTTAGTTCTACTGGATCTCTTCTCCACTAGTCCCTCCCTGACATTTAGTTCTACTGGATCTCTTCTCCACTAGTCCCTCCCTGACATTTAGTTCTACTGGAGGAGGAGGAGCCTAGCCAGGTAATTCATAATAATAATAATAACTAGAACTGCACTCTCTTCTGAATATTCCTAAAATTGCTAGCCTACCAACTTGATATAAAATAAAAATGTTGTAACTTGTAGTGCGTAACCTTATGTAACTATTCATTGATTCACTCATATACCAAAATCCATTTGGAAAAAAGAAAAAAATCACACCTGTGTGAAGTGAGGGGCGCGCACTTTGCATTATCTAACGTAGTTGGTGTCATGGTGACGTATGTTTGCTCAGTAGTCGCTGATGTCTGCTCAGGAGGTTTGAGTGTTTGCTCAGACCAAAAAAAAAATTGGGAACATTGCCAGTGACCCCCAGTGACCCCCACCACCACCAATGACCAGAACTACTTAATAGTCACCAAAACCAGAGCAGAACTCCCACCACGGTACTCAGCCAATCAGAACTCCCACCATGGGACTCAGCCAATCAGAACTCCCACCACGGTACTCAGCCAATCAGAACTCCCCCCACGGGACTCAGCCAATCAATGAATACCTTTACAACCACTATATTAATGACTAAGTATTTCCAACGCTTTAAGTAAAAATAACAGTACTGCAATCACGTAGAAATACTAGTAAAAGTCTGGAATTCTTTTGAGTAAAAGTACAAAAGTATTGTTATCAAAAAGTTTTGAAATGATATTTTAAAAATAGCAGATCTACAAGCTCACAATGCGTCGCAATGTGACACATCGTGAGCTTGTAGATCAGCTAGTTTCAAATGGCCAAAATGTATAGGAGGCTTAGGGCAAAATTAGCTAAAAAGAAGGGTTACAAAACTTTGTTTGCGCCAACTGCTGTGGACATTTTAAATATATATTTTTTTAAATAGTTCACCTAATCCCCACTGTTCATGATCATCATGATTGATATAGTATTTTAATGCACCTGTGTATTTTTTGTAATGTTTTACTGTTGTAACTGACTGCCGGTGTGCCAAAGACACATTTACATTTTATGTAAATTTAATGGACATTAAAGGTTTCTTTATCTTTATCTTTATATAGGGCTGAAGTGGTTAATGTATGTGTTGTGATAACAATCAAGATCTACAAAGTAACTACTTTTCAAATAAATGTAGTGGAATAAAAGTACAATATTTGGATCTTAGGGGCGACTCACACCTTTGATTTGATTTGATCTTTATTTATCTTGAACATAAAAAGTACAAATAACAGTACATCAACACAATATCAATCAATATCAATCAATATCAATCAATATCAATCATCATATCATCTTTAAAACATTGATGCATGAATGTTGTAAGTGTCATGGCTGCCCCAATGCATTTCCAATGGAAGTCACATGGTTTGATACAACATTTTGGACTAGAAGCTGTTGTATGGCTTTCGGCTGTGTTTCGGCTGTGTTTCGACTGCGCCCCTCACCCTCATACAACATAAATGTTGTGCCAAACCATGTGACTCCAAATTGGAAATGCATTGCGAGCTTGCATCAGCTATACATCTCATACAACAAGCATACATCAATCTGTTGCGACCGTGTGAGTCACCCCCAAGATGGAGTGGAATAGAAGTAATAGTATTGGAAATGGGAAATACTCAAGTAAAGTACAAATATGTCATAATAAAGACAATGCAATAAAAGCATAGTTACCTGTTTCAATCATTACATGTCATAATACAATAAAAGTAGTTACCTGTTTCAATCATTACATGTCATAATAAAGACAATACAATAAAAGTATAGTTACCTGTTTCAAAGTGTTGAAGAGACGTCAGCCAGAGAAGAGTCTTGGTAGAAGTGTGGCCAGTGACCAGTGAGGAGGCAACTTTATACATGTATGCTGTGTGTGTGTGTGTGTGTGTGTGTGTGTGTGCGTGTGTGTGTGTGTGTGCGTGCGTGTGTGTGTGTGTGTGTGTGTGCGTGTGTGTGTGTGTGTGTGTGTGTGTGTGTGTGTGTGTGTGTGACAGTGTGTGTGTGTGCGTGCGTGCGTGCGTGCGTGCGTGCGTGCGTGCGTGTGTGCGTGCGTGCGTGTGTGTGCGCGTGCGTGCGCGCCATTGATTTCCATCGGTGCCGTCTGGCGTCATCAGGTCGGCCTACACACAGAAACACACAGACATCAAGCCTTGTTTTGCAATAATAATAATTGTAAAAATATGAATTTGTCTAAAACAGCTTTCTGAGAAGTAAACATGTAATATCCCTTATAAAAGTATATTTTAAGTATGTTTTAGTAAGTCTGTGTTCTAAGGAACTAACCTTTGGAATCTTTAAGTGAGAACTCACATGCTTGTTGTGTATCATGTCATCTATTTCAGGTCCTTTGTTTGCTCAGTGATGTCTAGCTCTGTCCTAAGACAGTAGTGACTGTTTGCTCAGTGATGTCTAGCTCTGTCCTAAGACAGTAGTGACTGTTTGCTCAGTGATGTCTAGCTCTGTCCTAAGACAGTAGTGACTGTTTGCTCAGTGATGTCTAGCTCTGTCCTAAGACAGTAGTGACTGTTTGCTCAGTGATGTCTAGCTCTGTCCTAAGACAGTAGTGACTGTTTGCTCAGTGATGTCTAGCTCTGTCCTAAGACAGTAGTGACTGTTTCTACAGCTCTTTATCTGACCTCATCAATCCACAGACCCTCATGTGACATCATGCCACATGTCCTAGTTGGAGCCAAGGACTATCTAAAGAGGACGAGAAGTGAAGACCATACGGTGGACGCCATGTTGCATGCCCAAATTTGTGCATGTACAACTTCCTGGTCTCAACTGCGCATGTTTCTTTCCGTCCAGGGAGCAACATGGAGTCCACCGTACGGTCTTCACTTCTCGTCCTCTTTAGATAGTCCTTGGTTGGAGCCAAGGAAGCTTAGAGAAGGAAGTGTCATGGTAAATATAGTAATCATTTCATTTCATCATTTCATTTGACACTTTCATGGGAGCCAAATCTCGCACCGGAAGTTACATGAATACAAAGCAGTGAATGGAGCCGGCTGGACCAGCTCATAACAAACATTATTTATGAACCATTGAGAGTCATATAATCGGTTCAGGAATATAAAAGAAGACATATCACAGGTTGTTTTCTAATCAGTTGCTTTTCGATGTGCACAGAGTGCACAGTATATCATTTTATTTGAGGATCTAAACAGCAGGTATCGATTCTGTTTCGGGGGTATCGCGAGATTTGGCTGCTAGACAGGAAACGATGGACATAGTCACGCGATACTTGGCACGTTCAGAAACGTACTTTTTGCTCTTTAGATACCTCTATAAAATTGCACAGTGTACACATCGAAACGCAACACAGCAGACAATAATGTGTTACATGTCTTCTGTTATTTGTCAGAAGCGATTGCTTTACAAAAGATCTGTCATTCAGAAATTTGTTCATGAGCTGGTCACTGAGCTCTCACTGACTCCAGTGTATTTTATATATAAATAGAGCTGGTCACTGAGCTCTCACTGACTCCAGTGTATTTTATATATAAATAGAGCTGGTCACTGAGCTCTCACTGACTCCAGTGTATTTTATATATAAATAGAGCTGGTCACTGAGCTCTCACTGACTCCAATGTATTTTATATATAAATAGAGCTGGTCACTGAGCTCTCATTGACTCCAGTGTATTTTATATATAAATAGAGCTGGTCACTGAGCTCTCACTGACTCCAATGTATTTTATATATAAATAGAGCTGGTCACTGAGCTCTCACTGACTCCAATGTATTTTATATATAAATAGAGCTGGTCACTGAGCTCTCACTGACTCCAGTGTATTTTATATATAAATAGAGCTGGTCACTGAGCTCTCACTGACTCCAATGTATTTTATATATAAATAGAGCTGGTCACTGAGCTCTCACTGACTCCAATGTATTTTATATATAAATAGAGCTGGTCACTGAGCTCTCACTGACTCCAGTGTATTTTATATATAAATAGAGCTGGTCACTGAGCTCTCATTGACTCCAGTGTATTTTATATATAAATAGAGCTGGTCACTGAGCTCTCATTGACTCCAGTGTATTTTATATATAAATACAGCTGGTCACTGAGCTCTCACTGACTCCAATGTATTTTATATATAAATAGAGCTGGTCACTGAGCTCTCACTGACTCCAGTGTATTTTATATATAAATACAGCTGGTCACTGAACTCTCATTGACTCCAGTGTATTTTATATATAAATAGAGCTGGTCACTGAGCTCTCACTGACTCCAGTGTATTTTATATATAAATACAGCTGGTCACTGAACTCTCATTGACTCCAGTGTATTTTATATATAAATAGAGCTGGTCACTGAGCTCTCATTGACTCCAGTGTATTTTATATATAAATAGAGCTGGTCACTGAGCTCTCATTGACTCCAGTGTATTTTATATATAAATAGAGCTGGTCACTGAGCTCTCACTGACTCCAGTGTATTTTATATATAAATACAGCTGGTCACTGAACTCTCATTGACTCCAGTGTATTTTATATATAAATAGAGCTGGTCACTGAGCTCTCACTGACTCCAGTGTATTTTATATATAAATAGAGCTGGTCACTGAGCTCTCACTGACTCCAATGTATTTTATATATAAATAGAGCTGGTCACTGAGCTCTCACTGACTCCAGTGTATTTTATATATAAATAGAGCTGGTCACTGAGCTCTCACTGACTCCAGTGCATTCTGCCGAACTTCCGGGTGCAGTTTGGCTCTCATGGCAGCTCCATGGTTGGAGCTACCATGTGGGCAGGTGATAGTTACATGTCCTAGTTGGAGCTACCATGTGGACAGGTGATAGTTACATGTCCTAGTTGGAGCTACCATGTGGACAGGTGATAGTTACATGTCCTAGTTGGAGCTGCCATGTGGACAGGTGATAGTTACATGTCCTAGTTGGAGCTACCATGTGGGCAGGTGATAGTTACATGTCCTAGTTGGAGCTACCATGTGGGCAGGTGATAGTTACATGTCCTAGTTGGAGCTCCCATGTGGACAGGTGATAGTAGTAATAAGGCACCCGATAATGGTCAAAAAGGGCCAAATTCCTGCATAATTGACTGAGGCACCCTGTGGGCGTGGCTAGCGGCCATTTTGATGACGTCACCAGAGTGGGAGTGTTTGAGGGGTGGGGGGTGGGGGGGGGGGGGGGGGCGTGTTTGGGCCTGTTTGGGCTTATCTGTGACCCCCTACCTGTGTGGGCTGAAGGGGGGTGGGGAGACGGGGGTAATTATATGTAATTGGATTAGGGCATGCGGGAGACAATGATGTTATTTGAATACCTTTTGTATAGTAAATAAAAATAAATTGTGTTTGGGGATGCCAGTGATGGTCTATGACCCCCTACCTGTGGGGGTAATTCTATGATGGGGGGTGTAGGAGGGGTGGGGGTGGGCGCCCCGTAGAGCAGGCTATTGTTTTCAATGTCCTCTGAGACTCTGAGGTGTTGTTGAATTTAACATACTATTGGCCTGAGGGCCCGACTTGTTTGTTTTTTAACATTTCTATGCTTGGTGACAGAAGTTAGGGCTGTGTAGACAACACTCAATAAAACTTCTTGTAGTTAATACGTTTATAAAATTTCCATTCAAACAGACTGCCGTAGCTAAGTGTGAAGACTCACAGATTCCCATATAATAGCTCTGTAGTGTGAGTCAGGATTGGCACACCCCCTTCTTTCAGTCAGAGATCTTATTTTATTTAGTAAATATTCTACATTATAGTGTGACAAAATATGATATAGATATAATGTGGTACCGGTTATAATTAGTTACACGTATACTTTTAAACTGATAGGCCTACAAAATAGCTACATTCTCACAATGTATCACTCATTCATTAGTTAAGTTAGTTAGTTTGGTCTCCTATTTTTGTATTGCTTGATTGGGGGTAAAATATGTGCATGTTAAAACAAGCACGCAGATATTTTTATTGAAAAATACTCTCACTCTCACTTAGTGGTTACATCATGTGAACTAATTTGTGAATAAACCTTTCCCCATAACTTACATAATATTACACATAAAACTCTGGGATAATATAAATCTACAATAGGATAGATAGAAAATAACGTTAAATTATTTTTTGTTTTAGGCAAAAATGATAATAGTACTTTTCATGAGTACTTAAAGACATTTTACACTTTAGATGTTGTGTTGGAGGTATACACTAAACCAAATGTTGGGAGCCCAGCTTTGACGTGCTGTGTAGACTCACGGTTGCACATGGGTGTAAATAGAGTTGCTTGTAAATAGTTGGGGGGAAGCACTGCTGCATTGTGGGTAATTGGGGGAGCGATTGGGGGAGCCCAGCTTTGACGTGCTGTGTTGACTCGCGGTTGTAAAGTGCTTGTAAAGTAGGTGCATTGGAAGTAACCATTGCATGCTGGGTAATTGGGGGGGGGGGAACACCGTAGTGTGAGTCAGGATTGGCACACCCCCTTCTTTCAGTCAGAGATCTTATTTTATTTAGTAATTATATAGCAAGATGTTGAACAATACATGAGTAGCAACATGTTTATGATAAAGATGCTTGCCTGAAAATACATACGTTGTACTAGTCAAGACATCGATAGAGAACATTTTTTTATTTGTATTTATATGTCACTTTCAGTTAGTTGTCAGTTGTCAGTTTTTGCTACCAACTCACGGCATTTGTCGATGTGCAAATAATTCCAGTAACTGGTGGCTTGCTAACATACATACATACATACATACATACAAGCATACAGTACATACATACATACATACATACATACATACATACATACATACATACATACATACATACATACATACATACATACATACATACATACATACATACATACATACAGTACATGTATACATGCAGGCAGTACATGCATACATACATACATACAAACATACAAAACAGTAAATGCACAACACGAAACGAAAAAAACATGCAAACAAGTACATGCGTACATACAAGCAGTACATACCTACATACATACATACCTACATACATACATACATACATACATACAAGCATCACAATGCAAAACATGAAACGAAAAAACATGCACAACACGAAACGAAAAAACATGCACAACATGAAAACAAAACACTACCTAATAACAAGAAACAGCTAGTACCCAATGTATGGTCTAGCGTTTAAGGGTTCCTGGTTTTCATCGGGGAGGCCCAGGGTTCGAATCCCTGTACGGGAATATCATATGTTTATGTTCTGATGAATTGAAAATGATGATCAGTGTTGTTAACAAGTGTAATGGTTTATCATTGATCGGCCGCAAGTAACACTTTGTATCTGTGTGTATATTTGGTTATCATAAAAGTTACAATTCATTTCTGACACAGTGAAGCTGTTCGTAAACTACGCTCACGTAAGTACCGGTATTTGTTTAGTAATTACTAACTAGCTACAGGAGCCATTGAGCAATAATACAGTTTGGGGGTGGGGTTAAGCATCATTTTGTAGGGGTTAGCCTCTTACTTCATACTTCATGAATAGAGTATAGATGAAAATAGATTTGACATATTAATGGCTCAATGTATAACATTTTATTTACATCATACACAACATTGGTTATGACAAACGGGGAATAGGGATGACCTTGAGGTACAGTGACTGTCCATATAATATACCACTGATGTGGGCAGTTTAGAACTCCTAATTATGAATGTTTAAACTACTGGTTATGTGGTATGTTGGGGGTTGACGTTAGATCTAGTATTATGTTCAAAGTATTTTAACATCTCGTGTCAGAGTTGATATTTTAATATCGTCGTTTCTCTTCGGCGATGGAGACTAACCAACTTAAAATGTTAGAATCCTTATCATGAAAAGTATGGGTTCATTGTGTTAACATAAGATGCGACTGTACTACATAGGGTATGCTATAATCATGTTTGTGACCTCAAAACCATCTGTTACTAATATGCTACGGGAAAACAAGATGAATCTTTATGAAATCATAAGAAAACATATCGATTTTCTAATTGAGATTGTTTGTAATGCAAAATTAATTACAAAGCGTGCTGAATATAGCCTTTTATTCTTGGATGACCCTACAATCACACTACTGGACATTTTAATCCATAAAAATAGTGAACAGTGTTCTCATGCTTTCTTGAATATCCTTAAATCTGACGAAGTAACAGCAACAATACCATTTCTTAAAACATTGATCAGTAGTGAAATAGAACGCTACAATGCAGCAATTTCTAAATATTTGTGTGATGAGTGATGTATAGGGTTCAGTGGTCTATCTCGCTGAAAAGAAAACCTGTGTATGGATTACCAAGCGTGCCCTAGCAGTGTTATAGGGATACTCATTCTCATTATAAACCCCCACTGAGTATCAATTCCGCAACATAGGCTGACATGATACACTAATCTCAAACCCATATAACTAGCTAGAAAACCGAAGGGCTGCTAGATGCACCCACTATACACTTCCCCCCTCATCTAGAATGCCGAAGGACCACTAGTTGCAATTAGTTACAAAAGCATAGTATACTACCCTGTAATTATGGAGGACTATACTTTATCAATGGGGGAAACCATCGCAAGTGGAGGAGACAACCCGTGCTGGAGGACACCTGAGAGCCTGAGGGCCCTGGATGAGGAACCATGGATGTACACCAATCCACCCCGGTTCATGGCTGGCGATGACGATGATGGATATGATGAGATGTCATTCTGGAGCTCAACCCCATCATCACCTATGTATTCCTATGATACGCGTGACTCACCCTACGTTTGGCCATCACCCAAACATTCACCTGAGTCCCATGACAATGATGACACTTCAACTGCAAGGCCTTCACCACCACCATCCATAGTGAATTTACCCCTGAACCATACTGATGGGGTGATCAGTACAAAACTTATAGATATTATCACAGTATGTGTTGTTAAACTACTCCAAAATGCTATAACTGCACAGATGAGAGAAAGTTGCAACGGTTGTCAGATAGACCATTGTAGTCAATCCGTTATGCATATAGTGAAACAATTGTATAGTTGCATATATTGCAGACAGTTTTCTGACCTCGTATTATTACATTGCACATACTGTACATTGTATGTACTGTATTGAGAAAAATATTGGGGTGATAATGTGTACCATCTACAGTGACTACGATGATTATTCCTAAATATGCAATCATTATAAAATATGTAATCATAAAAGATTTGTATATTTTGTTATCATTTTGCTAGCTGCAATTAATTTCTACAACATTGTATGTGTTTAACATCAGTATCTGTTTTATTAATTCGCTTTGATAGCATGGGTTGGCTTAGGGGTAAGTCTCTTTTGAGGGTTTAGCCTCTCACTTCATACTTTATGTATAGAGTATAGACAAAAAATAGGTGAATTTTGTGATAAAAATAATGAGTGGGTCTAGTCAGAAGGTGGGTTATATGATGTCATATTAATGACTCAATGTATAATATTTTTATTTACACCGTGAACAACATAGTTTATGACAACTGAGGGGGTAGCTATAGTATAGTGACTGTGTCCACATGCCATACCCCCGTGATGGGGAGTAATTTTGTTTTGAAATTGTGACCCCTACCCAAACATAAACAACTTGAATGTAGAATTTTCAAGTTTAATGTGCCAACTTGTTGACTCTTTTGAGAACTTCCCCAGAAAACCCTGATAGAATTCATACAATGATCGTATTCATCACCCCTAACGCTAAAAAGTTTTGTGTAAAGATACGGAGACAAACAGATTCTGTACATATTTGGTATATCTTTATTGACCCAGTTGTGGACAGAGAGTTCCCAAGTCAGATATCAGGCTGTCAATAGTCACAAATATGGTGTCTATCATTAAAACAACCACCCCTTAGTGTGCAATAAGTGGTATATGGGTCTATATTATGGTTGGCTTTAACAGTTAATACAATATCTTCAGGTCTCTTTAGGTCTTTATAAACCGATAATGCTATATATTTACCACCCCAATGTATCCCTTACACTGTATTTTACTAGGCCCCTGACATAAATAATAGCTCTGTCAGATGTCACAGCATTTGTTGTGAAGTTTCACAGCTACTCTGGGTGAGCAAATGATCTAGTGACCCATTGGCCTACTACCCTCAGCCATGATTGAGAACTATTATGATGATTTAGCCTAAGATGTTAAGATACGATGTTCACATTAGCCTATTATTTTGGCTAAGATGTTAAGATACGATGTTCCACATCAGATTTCATTCCCTAGGTGTGTGCTTTTTTCCCCGTACAATACCCCCTAGGGATCAATTTAGTGAGATAATAGGGGGAAAACCATGTTTTAACCAGAATGTATTGGTAGATGAGTGATTGGGCATTTTACGATGACTGGTGAAATCAGATGGAGGATGCTGTTAGGATGCTGTTAGGGCGCTGTTGGCTCTGTAATTATCTACCCACCAGGGGGGAATGGTGAAGTATGGGGGTCTTTTACCACTACAGAGGTTTGCATAGTTACAAAATGGATAGAGAACATGTCTGAAAAATGATAAAATAGCTGAAATTAACAATTATTCCAAATGTTGTTGCAAAATAGTTATTAGTTAATAGTTATTGGTATTGGTTGAATAATGTACTAGTCATAATATAATGGGAGAGAACAGCTGAGTGAATGAGTCAAAAGTGGTGTATGTCGTGCATTTTTTATTAGTAACGTATCATTGTCTTTACTATAGACTAGTACATAGTACACATGACCACACAATTAATTCCCAAATGTCTCACTCATTCAATAATGATATGATTCGCATTCATGGCAATTGCCTTTTGTTATAAATACACCCTATAAATAAATTGGCTAGCTAATCTACATGTGTGTAGTAAGTGTATGTTACGGGGGCAGTCCTTAAAACACATAGCCTACGGTATAATAGGCGAACAAATGTAAAATTAGCCGACTTGGCAAAAATCTAGTTTCGAGAAAATGTCCACCACAAGATGACATGGTGGTGAGCCCTGGTCCTTACATTGAACAGCATAGGCCTATTGTTAATAGTAGCTGTTTTCAATCAATCATACCGGTACCTAAAAAACAGATGATCAGTTCTCAAACTTCTCATATCATCCCTTAAAAAACCTTAAATTACATCTGTGCATGGGTAAAAACTATAACAACATATAGGTTTGTGAAATACTTATTTCTTTTTTATTATGATTACATAATCAGCAGTACGTGTGTGTGGCACACAATGTCATTGTAATATTTTTTCACATTTCTTTTCACATTTCTTTTCAAATAATTTGGACTCTCCTATAAGGAATTGTTCCATCCAAACTGCCAAAGTCTGTTGCTCAGCAATACGTGAGTGTGGCACATAATGTCATCGTAATATTTTTTCTCAATACATCACATTTATTCTCAAATAATTTGGCCTCTCTTAGCATGGAGTTGATCCATCCAAACTTCCAAAGTCTGCTGCATCGCAAAGTCTGTTCTTTCTGTAGGCCGTGAGGAAAGACAGGACAACCAGGAGATATGTACCATGGCAGCGTCTTCAGAGCAGGAAACCGTTCTGATAGATGTGGTTCCTGTATGTCCATAGACATGAATACCCTGCAAGTTGTTTCGCCCTTGTCCAATATTATGACCACGAGATCAGTGACAGGATCAGAATAGCCGGAGTATGTACGCGTCAGGTTCCGGTGTTCTCTCTCCGTGATTAAGTGTCCTTCGCAGAGTAGACTGAGGGTATAATCACTGTGTCTACACAGTCTACTTCGACCCGTCGGTCCCTAATCCGTGATATGATTTATGAATTTCAGGACGATTGTCCATTGAGAACAATGTTGCACCAGCCGGTTTGGGTATATTTATGTTGCGGGGTTTATTCAGATCTACACGCCACGGCTTCTTTGCAAAGGGATAGTCCAATGACAATACATGATTGACCCTTGTAAGGCGTCCCTCCAACAGTACAGCCTTTCTACACTCTTTTGCTCTGACGAAAAAATTATTGATTAATTTCAACACGTCTTGTAACAACCATAAATCTCCTGAATGAAACGCTATACGGATCGGGAAGTATTTCTCTTTATCCATCATAGTTTTAGGATTTTCAGGAGGGCCCTGGTGAGACTGTGATCTCACCAACAGCCACAAATTTGATCTTGAGCAGTCGACAAGGAGCTTAGACCTAGAAGCGACTGAATCATCTACTTCCACCATTACAGGAGGTTTGATGTAGTCATTGCTAGCCCATCTCTCCCAGAGCAAGTAATTGATGAAATCCATAAGAGCCATGTTCAATCTTTCAAATTCAGACGCATAAACTCTCAAATGAGGCATGCCTGTCTCAAACAGTATTTCGCCATCTTCCATTGTATATAGATCAACATACGAGAAACAGGCAGCCGGTGAAAAATAGCACCGCAATTTACGACCATTACGTAACTGGTATATCTGCTCGTCTTCGTCATGGTAAATCATGTGAGGTGAATACATCTTTCGTCTTCGCTGGTTACGTCTCAATACTTACTTACTCTTCGGTTTCTCTACATTTAAAGAACAGGCCCATGAGAGGCGGAGCTTTCTAACTCGGCTTATACAATAACCGGGTAGTTAATTCATCACCAATCATCGTAAAATGCCCAATCACTCATCTACCAATACATTCTGGTTAAAACATGGTTTTCCCCCTATTATCTCACTAAATTGATCCCTAGGGGGTATTGTACGGGAAAAAAAGCACACACCTAGGGAATGAAATCTGATGTGGAACATCGTATCTTAACATCTTAGCCAAAATAATAGGCTAATGTGAACATCGTATCTTAACATCTTAGGCTAAATCATCATAATAGTTCTCAATCATGGCTGAGGGTAGTAGGTCAATGGGTCACTAGATCATTTGCTCACCCAGAGTAGCTGTGAAACTTCACAACAAATGCTGTGACATCTGACAGAGCTATTATTTATGTCAGGGGCCTAGTAAAATACAGTGTAAGGGATACATTGGGGTGGTAAATATATAGCATTTTCGGTTTATAAAGACCTAAAGAGACCTGAAGATATTGTATTAACTGTTAAAGCCAACCATAATATAGACCCATATACCACTTATTGCACACTAAGGGGTGGTTGTTTTAATGATAGACACCATATTTGTGACTATTGACAGCCTGATATCTGACTTGGGAACTCTCTGTCCACAACTGGGTCAATAAAGATATACCAAATATGTACAGAATCTGTTTGTCTCCGTATCTTTACACAAAACTTTTTAGCGTTAGGGGTGATGAATACGATCATTGTATGAATTCTATCAGGGTTTTCTGGGGAAGTTCTCAAAAGAGTCAACAAGTTGGCACATTAAACTTGAAAATTCTACATTCAAGTTGTTTATGTTTGGGTAGGGGTCACAATTTCAAAACAAAATTACTCCCCATCACGGGGGTATGTCATGTGGACACAGTCACTATACTATAGCTACCCCCTCAGTTGTCATAAACTATGTTGTTCACGGTGTAAATAAAAATATTATACATTGAGTCATTAATATGACATCATATAACCCACCTTCTGACTAGACCCACTCATTATTTTTATCACAAAATTCACCTATTTTTTGTCTATACTCTATACATAAAGTATGAAGTGAGAGGCTAAACCCTCAAAAGAGACTTACCCCTAAGCCAACCCATGCTATCAAAGCGAATTAATAAAACAGATACTGATGTTAAACACATACAATGTTGTAGAAATTAATTGCAGCTAGCAAAATGATAACAAAATATACAAATCTTTTATGATTACATATTTTATAATGATTGCATATTTAGGAATAATCATCGTAGTCACTGTAGATGGTACACATTATCACCCCAATATTTTTCTCAATACAGTACATACAATGTACAGTATGTGCAATGTAATAATACGAGGTCAGAAAACTGTCTGCAATATATGCAACTATACAATTGTTTCACTATATGCATAACGGATTGACTACAATGGTCTATCTGACAACCGTTGCAACTTTCTCTCATCTGTGCAGTTATAGCATTTTGGAGTAGTTTAACAACACATACTGTGATAATATCTATAAGTTTTGTACTGATCACCCCATCAGTATGGTTCAGGGGTAAATTCACTATGGATGGTGGTGGTGAAGGCCTTGCAGTTGAAGTGTCATCATTGTCATGGGACTCAGGTGAATGTTTGGGTGATGGCCAAACGTAGGGTGAGTCACGCGTATCATAGGAATACATAGGTGATGATGGGGTTGAGCTCCAGAATGACATCTCATCATATCCATCATCGTCATCGCCAGCCATGAACCGGGTGGATTGGTGTACATCCATGGTTCCTCATCCAGGGCCCTCAGGCTCTCAGGTGTCCTCCAGCACGGGTTGTCTCCTCCACTTGCGATGGTTTCCCCCATTGATAAAGTATAGTCCTCCATAATTACAGGGTAGTATACTATGCTTTTGTAACTAATTGCAACTAGTGGTCCTTCGGCATTCTAGATGAGGGGGGAAGTGTATAGTGGGTGCATCTAGCAGCCCTTCGGTTTTCTAGCTAGTTATATGGGTTTGAGATTAGTGTATCATGTCAGCCTATGTTGCGGAATTGATACTCAGTGGGGGTTTATAATGAGAATGAGTATCCCTATAACACTGCTAGGGCACGCTTGGTAATCCATACACAGGTTTTCTTTTCAGCGAGATAGACCACTGAACCCTATACATCACTCATCACACAAATATTTAGAAATTGCTGCATTGTAGCGTTCTATTTCACTACTGATCAATGTTTTAAGAAATGGTATTGTTGCTGTTACTTCGTCAGATTTAAGGATATTCAAGAAAGCATGAGAACACTGTTCACTATTTTTATGGATTAAAATGTCCAGTAGTGTGATTGTAGGGTCATCCAAGAATAAAAGGCTATATTCAGCACGCTTTGTAATTAATTTTGCATTACAAACAATCTCAATTAGAAAATCGATATGTTTTCTTATGATTTCATAAAGATTCATCTTGTTTTCCCGTAGCATATTAGTAACAGATGGTTTTGAGGTCACAAACATGATTATAGCATACCCTATGTAGTACAGTCGCATCTTATGTTAACACAATGAACCCATACTTTTCATGATAAGGATTCTAACATTTTAAGTTGGTTAGTCTCCATCGCCGAAGAGAAACGACGATATTAAAATATCAACTCTGACACGAGATGTTAAAATACTTTGAACATAATACTAGATCTAACGTCAACCCCCAACATACCACATAACCAGTAGTTTAAACATTCATAATTAGGAGTTCTAAACTGCCCACATCAGTGGTATATTATATGGACAGTCACTGTACCTCAAGGTCATCCCTATTCCCCGTTTGTCATAACCAATGTTGTGTATGATGTAAATAAAATGTTATACATTGAGCCATTAATATGTCAAATCTATTTTCATCTATACTCTATTCATGAAGTATGAAGTAAGAGGCTAACCCCTACAAAATGATGCTTAACCCCACCCCCAAACTGTATTATTGCTCAATGGCTCCTGTAGCTAGTTAGTAATTACTAAACAAATACCGGTACTTACGTGAGCGTAGTTTACGAACAGCTTCACTGTGTCAGAAATGAATTGTAACTTTTATGATAACCAAATATACACACAGATACAAAGTGTTACTTGCGGCCGATCAATGATAAACCATTACACTTGTTAACAACACTGATCATCATTTTCAATTCATCAGAACATAAACATATGATATTCCCGTACAGGGATTCGAACCCTGGGCCTCCCCGATGAAAACCAGGAACCCTTAAACGCTAGACCATACATTGGGTACTAGCTGTTTCTTGTTATTAGGTAGTGTTTTGTTTTCATGTTGTGCATGTTTTTTCGTTTCGTGTTGTGCATGTTTTTTCGTTTCATGTTTTGCATTGTGATGCTTGTATGTATGTATGTATGTATGTATGTAGGTATGTATGTATGTAGGTATGTACTGCTTGTATGTACGCATGTACTTGTTTGCATGTTTTTTTCGTTTCGTGTTGTGCATTTACTGTTTTGTATGTTTGTATGTATGTATGTATGCATGTACTGCCTGCATGTATACATGTACTGTATGTATGTATGTATGTATGTATGTATGTATGTATGTATGTATGTATGTATGTATGTATGTATGTATGTATGTATGTATGTATGTATGTATGTATGTATGTACTGTATGCTTGTATGTATGTATGTATGTATGTATGTTAGCAAGCCACCAGTTACTGGAATTATTTGCACATCGACAAATGCCGTGAGTTGGTAGCAAAAACTGACAACTGACAACTAACTGAAAGTGACATATAAATACAAATAAAAAAATGTTCTCTATCGATGTCTTGACTAGTACAACGTATGTATTTTCAGGCAAGCATCTTTATCATAAACATGTTGCTACTCATGTATTGTTCAACATCTTGCTATATAATTACTAAATAAAATAAGATCTCTGACTGAAAGAAGGGGGTGTGCCAATCCTGACTCACACTACGGTGTTCCCCCCCCCCAATTACCCAGCATGCAATGGTTACTTCCAATGCACCTACTTTACAAGCACTTTACAACCGCGAGTCAACACAGCACGTCAAAGCTGGGCTCCCCCAATCGCTCCCCCAATTACCCACAATGCAGCAGTGCTTCCCCCCAACTATTTACAAGCAACTCTATTTACACCCATGTGCAACCGTGAGTCTACACAGCACGTCAAAGCTGGGCTCCCAACATTTGGTTTAGTGTCTACCTCCAACACAACATCTAAAGTGTAAAATGTCTTTAAGTACTCATGAAAAGTACTATTATCATTTTTGCCTAAAACAAAAAATAATTTAACGTTATTTTCTATCTATCCTATTGTAGATTTATATTATCCCAGAGTTTTATGTGTAATATTATGTAAGTTATGGGGAAAGGTTTATTCACAAATTAGTTCACATGATGTAACCACTAAGTGAGAGTGAGAGTATTTTTCAATAAAAATATCTGCGTGCTTGTTTTAACATGCACATATTTTATCCCCAATCAAGCAATACAAAAATAGGAGACCAAACTAACTAACTTAACTAATGAATGAGTGATACATTGTGAGAATGTAGCTATTTTGTAGGCCTATCAGTTTAAAAGTATACGTGTAACTAATTATAACCGGTACCACATTATATCTATATCATATTTTGTCACACTATAATGTAGAATATTTACTAAATAAAATAAGATCTCTGACTGAAAGAAGGGGGTGTGCCAATCCTGACTCACACTACGGTGTTCCCCCCCCCCCCCCCCCCCAATTACCCAGCATGCAATGGTTACTTCCAATGCACCTACTTTACAAGCACTTTACAACCGCGAATCAACACAGCACGTCAAAGCTGGGCTCCCCCAATCGCTCCCCCAATTACCCACAATGCAGCAGTGCTTCCCCCCCAACTATTTACAAGCAACTCTATTTACACCCATGTGCAACCGTGAGTCTACACAGCACGTCAAGGTGAGAGCCCCCACCCCTACTTCCAATAATGTAATCTGTATTCTTGCCGGACTCCCCATTGAACTCAGAGCTATTATATGGGAATCTGTGAGTCTTCACACTTAGCTACGGCAGTCTGTTTGAATGGAAATTTTATAAACGTATTAACTACAAGAAGCTTTATTGAGTGTTGTCTACATTGGCCTAACTTCTGTCACCAGGCTTACAAATGTTAAAAAAACAAACAAGTCGGGCCCTCAGGCCAATAGTATGTTAAATTCAACAACACCTCAGAGTCTCAGAGGACATTGAAAACAATAGCCTGCTCTACGGGGCGCCCACCCCCACCCCTCCTACACCCCCCATCATAGAATTACCCCCACAGGTAGGGGGTCATAGACCATCACTGGCATCCCCAAACACAATTTATTTTTATTTACTATACAAAAGGTATTCAAATAACATCATTGTCTCCCGCATGCCCTAATCCAATTACATATAATTACCCCCGTCTCCCCACCCCCCTTCAGCCCACACAGGTAGGGGGTCACAGATAAGCCCAAACAGGCCCAAACACGCCCCCCCCCCCCCCCCCCCACCCCCCACCCCTCAAACACTCCCACTCTGGTGACGTCATCAAAATGGCCGCTAGCCACGCCCACAGGGTGCCTCAGTCAATTATGCAGGAATTTGGCCCTTTTTGACCATTATCGGGTGCCTTATTACTACTGGTGATAGTTACATGTCCTAGTTGGAGCTACCATGTGGACAGGTGATAGTTACATGTCCTAGTTGGAGCACAATGCGTCGCGTGACATTGTCGTTGGGTAGATTAGAATGTGCTGGTGCTGAACTTGACCCTATCGGTTCTATGTACATGACATGCAGCTCAAAGTGCTTTACAGAGCAATAAGGGGGGGGGGGGGGGGGGGGGGGGAGCAAAGGTATAAAACATAATAGCAGTGAATAAGGCATTACAGTGACATGATTATTCAATAATAAGGATTTTAAGAGTGAATAATTAGCTCTTGAGCTCTGCTTTAAACATATCTACAGAATAGAAGAGTATACTAATAGCATGATTGGGATTCCTGATCCTTCCCCACGTACATATCCCTGGCAGACAGCAGCCCCGCCCTGCCCCGCCCCGCCCCGCCTCCCCACCACGTACATATCCCTGGCAGACAGCAGCCCCGCCCTGCCCCGCCCCGCCCCGCCTCCCCACCACGTACATATCCCTGGCAGACAGCAGCCCCGCCCTGCCCCGCCCCGCCTCGCCTCGCCTCCCCACCACGTACATATCCCTGGCAGACAGCAGCCCTGCCCTGCCCCGCCCCGCCCCGCCTCCCCACCATGTACATATCCCTGGCAGACAGCAGCCCCGCCCTGCCCTGCCCCGCCCCGCCCCGCCTCCCCACCACGTACATATCCCTGGCAAACATTTAATATCCCTTATGAAAGTATATTTTAAGTATGTTTTAGTAAGTCTGTGTTCTAAGGAACTAACCTTTGGAATCTTTAAGTGAGAACTCACATGCTTGTTGTGTATCATGTAATCTATTTCAGGTCCTTTGTTTGCTCAGTGATGTCTAGCTCTGTCCTAAGACAGTAGTGACTGTTTGCTCAGTGATGTCTAGCTCTGTCCTAAGACAGTAGTGACTGTTTGCTCAGTGATGTCTAGCTCTGTCCTAAGACAGTACTGACTGTTTGCTCAGTGATGTCTAGCTCTGTCCTAAGACAGTAGTGACTGTTTGCTCAGTGATGTCTAGCTCTGTCCTAAGACAGTAGTGACTGTTTGCTCAGTGATGTCTAGCTCTGTCCTAAGACAGTAGTGACTGTTTGCTCAGTGATGTCTAGCTCTGTCCTAAGACAGTAGTGACTGTTTGCTCAGTGATGTCTAGCTCTGTCCTAAGACAGTAGTGACTGTTTCTACAGCTCTTTATCTGACCTCATCAATCCACAGACCCTCATGTGACATCATGCCACATGTCCTAGTTGGAGCCAAGGACTATCTAAAGAGGACGAGAAGTGAAGACCATACGTCCTGCCCCGCCCCGCCCCGCCTCCCCACCACGTACATATCCCTGGCAGACAGCAGCATGTCCACCACAGTCCTAGGTCAGGGCTTCTCAACATGTTTGGCTGGGGACCCCCGGAAATGCTTTGGCCATGTCTCGCGACCCCCACCCCGCCCTGCCCCGCCCTGCCCTGCCCCACCCCGCCCCCCTCCCCACCACCAATACGAACTGACTGCAAAAATAACCTTAATAATAGATAAAATATATCATAAATGAATACTGAAACCCGATATAATCATTAAGGAAAGTGTATGCATGCACCACGTACCATGTTAAACTCTTAATTTCCATTTTCCAGGCATTCAGTTGCAAAAAAAACTTTGCAACCCCCAAGGGGTCGCGGCCCACGGGTTGTGAACCTTAAGGTTATAATAGTTAACTAGAACTAACTAAAAAAACAAAAACTAGATTTAAAAAAACATTTTAGTTAACTGAAACTAATAAAAAATTAAAATAAATGTAAAAACCATAACTAAACTGAAACTGTATTGTGTGTCCTCAAAACTAACTGAAATGATAAAATACCCTTTATTTTATCAATAATTATAATCATGCCTTTCGGGTTTTTTATAATATAAGTTTTACAGCAGTTTTCAGCACCGTACGGCAGCATGTAGCCACGCTTTACGTCGCTTGTTTACATTCAGCACTGCCTGAAACTGACTGCATGTTACTTGGAAAAAAAGTTGGAAGAAAGAGACACAGTCCAATGTGGGATTACTTTGAATATGACAGCGAGAGAGATGCAAGGAAGTATGGAGACAGAACAGTATCAAAAGTGTCACGGTAAATATTACAGATTTGTAACTCACAAGTTCAGATTTGCAACTCACGTGAGTGAACTCACAGGTTCACATTTGTGTTTTGTATCCACAAGTTCAGATTTGTGTTTTGTGTTTTGTATCCGTGTTTCGTATCTGTTTTGTATTTGTGTTTTGAATCTGTAATTTGCATCTGTGTTTTGTATCCGTGTTTCACAACTGTGTTTTGTATTTGTGTTTCAAACACAGATGCGAAACACGGATACAAAACACAGATGCAAATTACAGATACAAAACACAAATACAAAACACAGATACAAAACACAGATGCAAATTACAGATACAAAACACAAATACAAAACACAAATACAAAACACAGATGCGAAACACGGATACAAAACACAGATGCGAAATACAGATACAAAACACAAATCTGAACTTGTGGATACAAAACACAAATGTGAACCTGTGAGTTCACTCACGTGAGTTGCAAATCTGAACTTGTGAGTTACAAATCTGTAATATTTACTGTGACACTTTTGATACTGTTCTGACCACATAGGAAGTGCCTTGTGGAAAAGGATGATCGTAAAATATGTGGAGCACATCTGTGCATTACATTCACCCATTCACACACACATTCACACAGCTTTACATGGATTGTGCATTGCATTCACCCATTCACACACACATTCATACACCGAAGGCAGAGGAAACCATGCAAGGCACCAACCTGCACATCAGGAGCAATTAGGAGGTTCAGAGTCTTGCTCAAGGACACTTCCACACTAACTCTGGGGGAGCCCACAGGGATCGAACCGGGAACCTTGTGGTTACCATCCAGCCACTCTACCGCTGACCCACCGCCGCCGCCATCATTGTGTGTGTTGCCATACTGGCATCATTGTGTGTGTTGCCATACTGGCATCATTGTGTGTGTTGCCATACTGGCATCATTGTGTGTGTTGCCATACTGGCATCATTGTGTGTGTTGCCATACTGGCATCATTGTGTGTGTTGCCATACTGCCATCATTGTGTGTGTTGCCATACTGGCATCATTGTGTGTGTTGCCATACTGGCATCATTGTGTGTGTTGCCATACTGGCATCATTGTGTGTGTTGCCATACTGGCATCATTGTGTGTGTTGCCATACTGGCATCATTGTGTGTGTTGCCATACTGGCATCATTGTGTGTGTTGCCATACTGGCATCATTGTGTGTGTTGCCATACTGGCATCATTGTGTGTGTTGCCATACTGGCATCATTGTGTGTTTTGCCATACTGGCATCATTGTGTGTGTTGCCATACTGGCATCATTGTGTGTGTTGCCATACTGGCATCATTGTGTGTGTTGCCATACTGGCATCATTGTGTGTGTTGCCATACTGGCATCATTGTGTGTGTTGCCATACTGGCATCATTGTGTGTGTTGCCATACTGGCATCATTGTGTGTGTTGCCATACTGGCATCATTGTGTGTGTTGCCATACTGGCATCATTGTGTGTTTTGCCATACTGGCATCATTGTGTGTTTTGCCATACTGGCATCATTGTGTGTGTTGCCATACTGGCATCATTGTGTGTGTTGCCATACTGGCATCATTGTGTGTGTTGCCATACTGGCATCATTGTGTGTGTTGCCATACTGGCATCATTGTGTGTGTTGCCATACTGGCATCATACGCAGACAGCCATCATACGCAGACAGCCACCGGTGGGACACACTCCCTCTCTGAGGGCTGGATGCAGGGATGTTGAGAATGTTGCACATCTCCTTGAATCACTTGTCATAAAGAGAGACTATGCCCTTTCTGAAACCAGTCCCTTGACTTGAAGTGCTCTCGGGAGGTTCCCTGGTCAGGAAGTGCCCCTCCAGCTGAATCCAGTTCCCTTGATTAGGGTGCTGGGTATAAAAAAACGGTTTGGAAATACACTCGCCCTCCTTGTGCAGAAACAGGAAACAGACACCATTCGTTTCCGTGGTTACCATCATGCCATTGTGTTACCTGTTATTTTGTTTGTACAGTTATATTGGAGTGCATCGTGTATGTGGATTTCATTAATATGGACATTTAAATGGAATTACAGCGTGACTGTCAAAAAGGACATTTCATATACATCCATGGTGTTTAAAAATAATTGTGTTAAAAGGTGTTTTGTTTCTGTGTTTTCATTTATAGTTTTTCACGGTGGGGTAAATAAAGAGCCCTTGTGAACATCAGTTGGAGCGTTGTCTATTCTGCATCAGATGAAGATTGTTTAGGAGGAGTTTATTTATCATTTATTTGTGGTGGTTCTTACATTTGTATGTCTTGGTTTCCATGCGGACAGAGAGCAGGGCTGCACAAGGCAATGGAATCTAGATCGGCACAGACTCGCTCTTGAGGGCTTTATAAGCCTGCACTTCCACTCAAGGCTGCTTGGTGTGGGACGACACTTCATATGGCGCAGCCTTGCGTGAACGCGCAGACCGAGTGTGTAGGGCGAGTGTGTAGAGCGAGTGTGTAGGGCGAGTGTGTAGAGCGTGTGTAGGGTGAGTGTGTAGGGCGAGTGTGTAGGGCGAGTGTGTAGAGCGAGTGTTAATGAATCTTGTCGTTAAGACCCATCCCTTACGGGATTATAAGACACCAACAACATAAATAAGCAATATCACGTTCACTTCCCACACAGAAGTTACAAGTTATAAATAAACAATATCACGTTCACTTCCCACACAGAAGTTACACCAAGTATTTGTAAAAAACAGAAATAAGCAAAAACATAAAAATACAATAAAATACATCACATATAAGTTGTCTTTGTCCGCATGTCCCAAGCTTTCTCTATATATTCTGCTAATGCAAATATCTTCTGTTCGAAAATCCATCTCAGTCGCTCTGCATCACTTAACCACATCAGATCTATATGTTTACATCTGTTAAATAACTTTTGACGTAGCTCATGATACAACGGGCAATAGAAAAGAAAATGGAATTCATTCTCAATATCATTTATATCACAATAGGTGCAAATACGTTCTTCTTCTGTAACTCCTCTATACCTCCCAGTCTCAAGGTGCAAGAGCAAGATCCCAGAACGAAGTTGGGCACATAGGGATCTTTGTCTTTTGGATAATGGGGCGGGTGTAGGGCGAGGGCGAGTGTGTAGAGCGAGTGTGTAGGGCGAGTGTATAGGGCGAGTGTGTAGGGCGAGTGTGTAGAGCGAGTGTGTAGGGCGAGTGTGTAGAGCGAGTGTGTAGGGCGAGTGTGTAGAGCGAGTGTGTAGGGCGAGTGTGTAGGGCGAGTGTGTAGAGCGAGTGTGTAGGGCGAGTGTGTAGAGCGAGTGTGTAGGGCGAGTGTGTAGGGCGAGTGTGTAGAGCGAGTGTGTAGAGCGAGTGTGTAGAGCGAGTGTGTAGGGCGAGTGTGTAGGGCGAGTGTGTAGAGCGAGTGTGTAGAGCGAGTGTTTAGGGCGAGTGTGTAGAGCGAGTGTGTAGGGCGAGTGTGTAGGGCGAGTGTGTAGAGCGAGTGTGTAGAGCGAGTGTGTAGAGCGAGTGTGTAGGGCGAGTGTGTAGGGCGAGTGTGTAGAGCGAGTGGCGAGGAGGCGGTTTAAAAAAGGGCCAACCGTTCCAAATTCACGCTTCACTTTATTTAACACCATCATCAGTGGTTCTCAACCCGTGGTCTGGGGAACATGTGGTTCCAGGTCTGGGGACCATGTGGTTCCAGGTCTGGGGACCATGTGGTTCCAGGTCTGGGGACCACCTGTGGTTCCAGGTCTGGGGACCACCTGTGGTTCCAGGTCTGGGGACCATGTGGTTCCAGGTCTGGGGACCATGTGGTTCCAGGTCTGGGGACCATGTGGTTCCAGGTCTGGGGATCACCTGTGGTTCCAGGTCTGGGGACCACCTGTGGTTCCAGGTCTGGGGACCATGTGGTTCCAGGTCTGGGGACCATGTGGTTCCAGGTCTGGGGACCACCTGTGGTTCCAGGTCTGGGGACCACCTGTGGTTCCAGGTCTGGGGACCATGTGGTTCCAGGTCTGGGGACCATGTGGTTCCAGGTCTGGGGACCATGTGGTTCCAGGTCTGGGGACCATGTGGTTCCAGGTCTGGGGATCACCTGTGGTTCCAGGTCTGGGGACCATGTGGTTCCAGGTCTGGGGACCATGTGGTTCCAGGTCTGGGGACCATGTGGTTCCAGGTCTGGGGACCATGTGGTTCCAGGTCTGGGGACCACCTGTGGTTCCAGGTCTGGGGACCACCTGTGGTTCCAGGTCTGGGGACCATGTGGTTCCAGGTCTGGGGACCATGTGGTTCCAGGTCTGGGGACCATGTGGTTCCAGGTCTGGGGACCACCTGTGGTTCCAGGTCTGGGGACCATGTGGTTCCAGGTCTGGGGACCATGTGGTTCCAGGTCTGGGGACCATGTGGTTCCAGGTCTGGGGACCATGTGGTTCCAGGTCTGGGGACCATGTGGTTCCAGGTCTGGGGATCATGTGGTTCCAGGTCTGGGGACCATGTGGTTCCAGGTCTGGGGACCATGTGGTTCCAGGTCTGGGGACCATGTGGTTCCAGGTCTGGGGACCATGTGGTTCCAGGTCTGGGGACCATGTGGTTCCAGGTCTGGGGATCACCTGTGGTTCCAGGTCTGGGGACCATGTGGTTCCAGGTCTGGGGACCATGTGGTTCCAGGTCTGGGGACCACCTGTGGTTCCAGGTCTGGGGACCATGTGGTTCCAGGTCTGGGGACCACCTGTGGTTCCAGGTCTGGGGACCATGTGGTTCAAGGTCTGGGGACCATGTGGTTTCCAGGTCTGGGGATCACCTGTGGTCCCCAGTGGTCTGGGGATCACCTGTGGTTCCAGGTCTGGGGACCATGTGGTTCCAGGTCTGGGGACCATGTGGTTCCAGGTCTGGGGACCATGTGGTTCCAGGTCTGGGGACCATGTGGTTCAAGGTCTGGGGACCATGTGGTTTCCAGGTCTGGGGATCACCTGTGGTCCCCAGTGGTCTGGGGATCACCTGTGGTTCCAGGTCTGGGGACCATGTGGTTCCAGGTCTGGGGACCATGTGGTTCCAGGTCTGGGGACCATGTGGTTCCAGGTCTGGGGACCATGTGGTTCCAGGTCTGGGGACCATGTGGTTCCAGGTCTGGGGACCATGTGGTTCCAGGTCTGGGGACCACCTGTGGTTCCAAGTCTGGGGACCATGTGGTTCCAGGTCTGGGGACCACCTGTGGTTCCAAGTCTGGGGACCATGTGGTTCCAGGTCTGGGGACCATGTGGTTCCAGGTCTGGGGACCATGTGGTTTCCAGGTCTGGGGACCATGTGGTTCCAGGTCTGGGGACCACCTGTGGTTCCAAGTCTGGGGACCATGTGGTTCCAGGTCTGGGGACCATGTGGTTCCAGGTCTGGGGACCATGTGGTTCCAGGTCTGGGGACCATGTGGTTCCAGGTCTGGGGACCATGTGGTTCCAGGTCTGGGGACCATGTGGTTCCAGGTCTGGGGACCATGTGGTTCCAGGTCTGGGGACCACCTGTGGTTCCAGGTCTGGGGACCATGTGGTTTCCAGGTCTGGGGACCATGTGGTTTCCAGGTCTGGGGACCATGTGGTTCCAGGTCTGGGGACCATGTGGTTCCAGGTCTGGGGACCATGTGGTTCCAGGTCTGGGGACCATGTGGTTCCAGGTCTGGGGACCATGTGGTTCCAGGTCTGGGGACCATGTGGTTCCAGGTCTGGGGACCACCTGTGGTTCCAGGTCTGGGGACCACCTGTGGTTCCAGGTCTGGGGACCATGTGGTTCCAGGTCTGGGGACCATGTGGTTTCCAGGTCTGGGGACCATGTGGTTCCAGGTCTGGGGACCATGTGGTTCCAGGTCTGGGGACCATGTGGTTCCAGGTCTGGGGACCATGTGGTTCCAGGTCTGGGGACCATGTGGTTCCAGGTCTGGGGACCACCTGTGGTTCCAGGTCTGGGGACCATGTGGTTTCCAGGTCTGGGGACCATGTGGTTTCCAGGTCTGGGGACCACCTGTGGTTCCAGGTGGTCCCCATGCAGCTAAATGATGGAAGAGTTGGTAACCATATGGACCCTATATGTATGTTTAACTCTTCAGAGTAACATTGAAACCAAATGGTTTCAATTTGGATTCATTTTACACTCAAGAGTTAAATTATTGTTATAATTATTATACCCAATAGTAACAGAATCCACTGAAAATCTCTTCTATCAATTGTTTGGGATTTCAACCATAATACTGACCCATGTATCGGAATATCGGATTCTACTAGTGAACTCTAGACCCCCCAAAAAATAATCATAGTTGAACTGGGGACCCCCCAAAAATAATAATATTTGAACTGGGGACCCCCCAAAAATAATCATATTTGAACTGGGGACCCCCCAAAAATAATCATATTTGAACTGGGGACCCCTTAAAATAATCATATTTGAACTGGGGACCCCCCAAAATAATCTTATTTGAACTGGGGACCTCCCAAAATACTCATATTTGAACTGGGGACCCCCCAAAATAATCATATTTGAACTGGGGACCCCCCAAAATAATCATATTTGAACTGGGGACCCCACAAAATAATCATATTTGAACTGGGGACCCCCCAAAATAATCATATTTGAACTGGGGACCTCCCAAAATAATCATATTTGAACTGGGGACCCCCCTAAAATAATCATATTTGAACTGGGGACCGCCCAAAATAATCATATTTGAACTGGGGACCCCCCAAAATAATCATATTTGAACTGGGAACCCCCCAAAATAATCATATTTGAACTGGGGACCCCCAAAATAATCATATTTGAACTGGGGACCCCCCAAAATAATCATATTTGAACTGGGGACCGCCCAAAATAATCATATTTGAACTGGGGACCCCCCAAAATAATCATATTTGAACTGGGAACCCCCCAAAATAATCATATTTGAACTGGGGACCCCCCAGGTTGAGAACCACTGTTCTAGAAAGCAATCAAAACCTGCACCATGGAAAATGTTTTAAATAAAAACCACGTCACCTCCGTTTGAATCTTATTTAATATCTTTGTATAAAAGTTGAGTTACGCCAGCCAGATGTCAACATGCAACAGAAACACATTCAAGTGAACTGGGAATCCACAAATAAACAAACACATTCAGGTGAACTGGGAATCCACAAATAAACTAAACACATTCAGGTGAACTGGGAATCCACAAATAAACTAAACACATTCAGGTGAACTGGGAATCCACAAATAAACAGAAACACATTCAGGTGAACTGGGAATCCACAAATAAACTAAACACATTCAGGTGAACTGGGAATCCACATATAAACAGAAACACATTCAGTTGAACTGGGAATCCACAAATAAACACATTCAAGTGAACTGGGAATCCACAAATAAACATTAACACATTCAGGTGAACTGGGAATCCACAAATAAACACATTCAGGTGAACTGGGAATCCACAAATAAACAGAAACACATTCAGGTGAACTGGGAATCCACATATAAACAGAAACACATTCAGGTGAACTGGGAATCCACAAATAAACACATTCAGGTGAACTGGGAATCCACAAATAAACAGAAACACATTCAGGTGAACTGGGAATCCACAAATAAACATAAACACATTCAGGTGAACTGGGAATCCACAAATAAACAGAAACAAATTCAGTTGAACTGGGAATCCACAAATAAATAGAAACACATTCAGGTGAACTGGGAATCCACAAATAAACAGAAACACATTCAGGTGAACTGGGAATCCACAAATAAACACATTCAGGTGAACTGGGAATCCACAAATAAACACATTCAGGTGAACTGGGAATCCACAAATAAACTAAGCACATTTAAGGAACAATGGCAGCCGTTTCTCTTTTCTCTTCTTGGCTTTTTTTTGGTGGCCTTCTTTTTATTTGCACAAACATTGTAGAACAGTGGGGAACAGGGGGTTCCAGGTGGTCCCCAGGTGGTCCGGGGACCTACAGTGGTCCTTGAGGGGGTTCCAGGTGGTCCCCAGTGGTCCGGGGACCACCAGTGGTCCTTGAGGGGGTTCCAGGTGGTCCCCAGGTGGTCCGGGGACCTACAGTGGCCCTTGAGGGGGTTCCAGGTGGTCCCCCAGTGGTCCGGGGACCACCAGTGGTCCTTGAGGGGGTTCCAGGTGGTCCCCAGGTGGTCCGGGGACCACCAGTGGTCCTTGAGGAGGTTCCAGGTGGTCCCCATGCAGCTAAATGATGGAGAGTTGGTAACCAAATTCTCTTGTAGATCTTTAACTCTTGAGAGCGTAAAGGTTTCATGTTACGCTCTCAAAAGTAAAATTAACGTTTAACATCTGCATTAGTTAATTTAAGCAAGTCTACGTTAATAGGATTGGATAAATGTAAAGGAATTGTTATTTTGATCAACGTTTGCCTGTTATCTCTCCTAATGGTACCAACATCATGTTATCTCTCCTAATGGTACCAACATCATGTTATCTCTCCTAATGGTACCAACATCATGTTATCTCTCCTAATGGTACCGACATCATGTTTTGAAGGACGGGTGTTTTGACGGGTGGATAAAATGGAGTCTGAAGTTACAATGGCAAGCAAAAAAAATTAATCTACAATCTGTCGCTACCAGCGCAAACTTGGTGTAGACAATTAGCGTTCCACCAATAACAACTCAGTTTACTAAGTTTCATCTTTCTAGCATTTCCCTTTTTTTTCCAGCACTGCTGTATCGTTATTCCTTTAGGCCTTGATTTGTAAAAGAAAAACACAACACTCGTTTCTCAACAAGGAACTTTGATCTGAAGAACATGCATCGATTAACGGAACAACATAAGGAGAAGTCGCGATCCCGCTCGGGGAGTTCCATTCAGTGAATCACACGTTCAATTGTACGTTTTGATTTCTATTCGGGTTGAAAAACCTTTGACGCCCTTTTAAGATTTAAGATGACTTATAGAGAGATGACTTCCGCACACCCGGTAGGTAATTTGGAGCACGACCGAAACGTTGCT
Source organism: Electrona antarctica (assembly GCF_951216825.1). Taxonomy (NCBI): domain Eukaryota; kingdom Metazoa; phylum Chordata; class Actinopteri; order Myctophiformes; family Myctophidae; genus Electrona; species Electrona antarctica. The sequence continues at coordinate 61,712 of NW_027638387.1, read as the reverse complement.
TCTTAATAAATGCCGCCACTTGCTGGTGTGCGAGTGTCCCTCCTTTTATAAGATTTAAGATGAGACACAACGATTATCAGAGAGAGAGAGAGAGAGAGAGAGAGAGATGGGGTTGGGGGGTGAGAGAGAGAGAGAGAGAGAGAGAGAGAGAGATGGGGTTGGGGGGTGAGAGAAAGAGAGAGAGAGAGAGAGAGAGAGAGAGAGAGAGAGAGAGAGAGAGAGAGAGAGAGATGGGGTTGGGGGGTGAGAGAGAGAGAGAGAGAGAGAGAGAGAGAGAGACGGGACACACAACAACCAACGGTCCATTTCAGTTGAGAAGTAAAAGGTTGAACGACGAGTTGAACTGTTTGAGATGTTGTAACCCTTTTTGTCGCCTGAGCTGTAAATCTTGGGCTATTCTATTCTCCCTCTGCCAACCTGGGGAGAGCCTCGAACCCAACTGATGCCCATGCGTTCCGTCAATGCATGAGGAGTTGACAGTTGGTACTGGGATATGGATCGCTGCAATGTGAAAGCACTGAATATGTTGTAATGAAGTGTACTCGGGTGCGGTAGAATCAAGGCCAACGTGAATCATAGCCAGGGACCACCAGGCAATCGTATTCGGGAACAGTTTGTGAATGAAACGGACTCGGTGTGAATCTGCCCTTAAATTAATCTCATGTACAACGCACTGATATTGTCTGTGCACCTTACGGTCTAATATCACCAGCAGTATTCACCTCGGTCACGTCTAAACCCTCGCGTACGCACTGCACCAGATGGATATGCCACGTGAAAATACTCATCTGTGGCAACACCTCGTGCTGGAAGTCCCATGAACACATGGCAGTGAACGGAGACGGCTGGACCAGCTCATACATTGATTGATTGAAATGTTTATTAACAGTTTGCAGAATTACAGTACATTTCAAGCACAACTCAATACAAAGACTGTTAACTGTGAGTGGACGACCCATTAAAGCATTACACTTGTTTACAAGAGGGTCCACCATGTTCAATTAATTTAGAGACGTACAAATAGACACTTCTATATAGCAAAAGAACAGAACAGGAATTCATCATAAAGGAGGTAAAAAGGGAAAAGAAACAGGGGTGGGTGGTGGGGGGCGGGGGTTCAGATTTTACTGGGGCCAGTTTCGAAATGCAGCCGTCCGTAGGTCCCCTTTTAGAAACAATATTTATGAACCATTGAGACCGTTGTCATATAATCGGTCCAGGGACATAAAATAATACATATAACACATTATTGTCTGCTGTGTGTTGCGTTATGTACTCTGTGTAACTTTATAGAAATATCGAGAGAGCACAATGTACGCTTCTGAACGTACCGCGCAAGTATCGCGAGAAACCCACCGTTTCCTGTCCGACAGCCAAATATCGCGATACCTCCGAGACGGAAACGATACCTGCCGCTGTTTAGAAGCCTCGATGGAACGACGTACCGTGCACTTCGACGTGATTAGAAAACCACCTGTGATAATTATGTCTTCTTTTATATTCCTGAACCGATTATATGACAAACTAGAACTGCACTCTGTCGAGTGCCTACTTGCTTGTTGCACACAAGTAGGCCATAAATGGCCTACTAGTGCGCAAGCAGAGCACGCAAGTGCTGTAGACCGCTATAAACTTTCAAATCTTAGTCTCACATATTTAATTATTAGATTTAGCTATTTGCTACGTACCTTGCTTCTGAAGGAAAAAAAGTAGTATTTTTAAGTATGGTAAAATCATCGTTACGTCACTGTCAACTATACCATGGCATTGGTACATATATTCATCACGTCATATGCTCATATGTCCATATATGTGTATATGTCTATATGTATTATGTCGTTTTCTGAGTGGTTGGTGGTATAATGTGATCGGCTGGGTGGTTTGATGCGTATGTACTTGACACTGAAACGTATCATCATTACGTCACCATCGTCAACCAAATATACCCTGGCATTGGTACATAATCTTCATCATGATTCACGGAAAACATACCTGCACGGTCAGCTTCCGTATGTCCGTATGACATCATATCACGTGCATTCTAAGGGACATTGGTACATATCTTCATCACGTCATGGGACATATGCTTCGTAGCATGACAAAAACACACCTGCACGGTCAGCTTGGGGCCAGCATATGACGTCATAACATGTGCTGGCCCCAAACACGCGCATCGTAGCACCTGACTGAAAACATGACTTGCACGCTCTGCTTGCGCAAGTAATAAAGGTCTCAATAATTGGTTCATAAATAGTGTTTGTTCATGAGCTGGTCCGGCCCATAGATATATATAAACACATGAGCTGGTCCGACCCATAGATATATATAAACACATGAGCTGGTCCGGCCCATAGATATATATAAACACATGAGCTGGTCCGGCCCATAGATATATATAAACACATGAGCTGGTCCGACCCATAGATATATATAAACACTAGATGGCTCAAGGCAGAGTTTCTGACGTCGTTCACCCGGCAGCCATCTTACTTCGGGGCTACAGTACGCTAGTTTTTTATTCCTAGGATAGCTCAGGTTTAGGAGCGCTCGTTTTACCACTCTTTTACTACCGCGGATTTTATAATAGTTTTTGGATTAAGGTTGGTGAGGGGTACGTTATTAGTTTTTGGATTAAGGTTGGTGAGGGGTGCGTTGCTCCCCTGCTTGCGGTTATGTTTAGGTTAGAGTTAGAGATAGGGTTAGTACTAGTCATAGAGTACTAGTAGGCATAAACACTTGTGTGCGGTCCAAAACACAGCCCAGCGCTTCCTACTCCACTGACAACCAATCACAGCGCTCCAAATTCCCTCCCATCATAGGAATAAAAAACTCGCCTACAGTACAGTATGTTCAATGGCAGCTCAAACAGAAACACTCATAACTCCCTCAAATCTTGACGGATTTACAAACGGGTTGGTTTATTACAAACGTTGTCAACGTGGCTATGATTCAGGACACTTATCTGCTTAATTTATTTTTTTATATGAACGTCGTATAAAAGCATATAAGTATGCGGACGTATATAACAAACCAAACCGTTTGAAAATCGGTTGAAAATGTATGGTCATTTAAGAGTACATGCCCCATAGACACAATGTTATGTGTCCCGAGGTAAGATGGCCGCCACGTAACGACGTCACTCTCCATTTGCCAACAGCGCGGGTGAGCTATCTAGAGTTTATATATATCTATGGTCTGGACGGCTCCATTCACTGCCATGTGTTTCATTCACTCGTTCCATCGTCTGATGAAGAGGCTCCAAACGTCATGTCCACTGTGGTAAATCTTTAACCCATTCAGGCCTGACGTCGACATTTTTAAAAATGTCTGCTGTATCATGACAGTTTTCTGGAAAACCTCATGTTTCTGTCAGTGGTTCTCAATATCTCATGTCAAGGACCCCCAAAAATGATATGCATTTGGCCGCCGACCCCCATCTGAAAATATGTTTTTTTAACCTCTCAGAAGCAAAGATTTCAGTTAAAAACGTTCTGAAAGTATATATATTCAAAGATTTGCGCCACAAGATTTTGCAATAGCTAAAGTATAACATAATGCTTTAAAACACCAAAAGAGGTTCCTGTCCGCTTTGGAGCTCAGTCCAGTCCAGTGTGTCTTTGGAGCTCAGTCCAGTCCAGTGTCCAGCTCAGTCCAGTCCAGTGTGTCTTTGGAGCTCAGTCCAGTCCAGTGTGCTTTGGAGCTCAGTCCAGTCCAGTGTGCGGACCTTTGGAGCTCAGTCCAGTCCAGTGTGCGGACCTTTGGAGCTCAGTCCAGTCCAGTGTGCAGCTGAGTCCAGTCCAGTGTCTTTGGAGCTCAGTCCAGTCCAGTGTCTTTGGAGCTCAGTCCAGTCCAGTGTCTTTGGAGCTCAGTCCAGTCCAGTGTCCAGCTCAGTCCAGTCCAGTGTGCGGACCTTATTTTCTTTTCTATTATTGAACTAATTCACTGCCATGCGTTTCACGGAACTTCCGGTGCGATGTTTAATTGAGTGTCGTGTCGCAGCCCCGCGGCGTCCAGTCACGTCACGTGACTTCAGGTCTGTTCCTATTGGCCGGTTCTGGTTCTGGTCTCTGGATGGCTTGGTGACAGCGGCGACAGGAAGGGGAGGGGCATGGAGACCAGGAAGGGGGAGAGGCATGCTGAGAGAGCAGGACGTCTAAAACAGTTTCCAACGGGTCCAGCAGAGGTCGCTGTTTTCCCCACAGAGGAACAGTTTTTTCTGTTTGTTTTTTTTTCTTCTTTTATTACATTAAGATACGGGAACCAGTGCCCCCTAGTGGAGGCCGGGGGAGGAGGAGGCGGAGTTTGGGGGGCAGTGATGATTTCGTCGACTAAAAAACTATGACGGAAAAAAAAAGTCAATACACTAAAATGTCAGGGAGGGACTAGTGGAGAAGAGATCCAGTAGAACTAAATGTCAGGGAAGGACTAGTGGAGAAGAGATCCAGTAGAACTAAATGTCAGGGAGGGACTAGTGGAGAAGAGATCCAGTAGAACTAAATGTCATGGAGGGACTAGTGGAGAAGAGATCCAGTAGAACTAAATGTCAGGGAGGGACTAGTGGAGAAGAGATCCAGTAGAACTAAATGTCAGGGAGGGACTAGTGGAGAAGAGATCCAGTAGAACTAAATGTCAGGGAGGGACTAGTGGAGAAGAGATCCAGTAGAACTAAATGTCAGGGAGGGACTAGTGGAGAAGAGATCCAGTAGAACTAAATGTCAAGGAGGGACTAGTGGAGAAGAGATCCAGTAGAACTAAATGTCAGGGAGGGACTAGTGGAGAAGAGATCCAGTAGAACTAAATGTCAGGGAGGGACTAGTGGAGAAGAGATCCAGTAGAACTAAATGTCAGGGAGGGACTAGTGGAGAAGAGATCCAGTAGAACTAAATGTCAGGGAGGGACTAGTGGAGAAGAGATCCAGTAGAACTAAATGTCAGGGAGGGACTAGTGGAGAAGAGATCCAGTAGAACTAAATGTCAAGGAGGGACTAGTGGAGAAGAGATCCAGTAGAACTAAATGTCAGGGAAGGACTAGTGGAGAAGAGATCCAGTATAACTAAATGTTAGGGAGGGACTAGTGGAGAAGAGATCCAGTAGAACTAAATGTCAGGGGGTCGAGGGACTAGTGGAGAAGAGATCCAGTAGAACTAAATGTCAGGGAGGGACTAGTGGAGAAGAGATCCAGTAGAACTAAATGTCAGGGAGGGACTAGTGGAGAAGAGATCCAGTAGAACTAAATGTCAGGGAAGGACTAGTGGAGAAGAGATCCAGTAGAACTAAATGTCAGGGAGGGACTAGTGGAGAAGAGATCCAGTAGAACTAAATGTCATGGAGGGACTAGTGGAGAAGAGATCCAGTAGAACTAAATGTCAGGGAGGGACTAGTGGAGAAGAGATCCAGTAGAACTAAATGTCAGGGAGGGACTAGTGGAGAAGAGATCCAGTAGAACTAAATGTCAGGGAGGGACTAGTGGAGAAGAGATCCAGTAGAACTAAATGTCAGGGAGGGACTAGTGGAGAAGAGATCCAGTAGAACTAAATGTCAAGGAGGGACTAGTGGAGAAGAGATCCAGTAGAACTAAATGTCAGGGAGGGACTAGTGGAGAAGAGATCCAGTAGAACTAAATGTCAGGGAGGGACTAGTGGAGAAGAGATCCAGTAGAACTAAATGTCAGGGAGGGACTAGTGGAGAAGAGATCCAGTAGAACTAAATGTCAGGGAGGGACTAGTGGAGAAGAGATCCAGTAGAACTAAATGTCAGGGAGGGACTAGTGGAGAAGAGATCCAGTAGAACTAAATGTCAAGGAGGGACTAGTGGAGAAGAGATCCAGTAGAACTAAATGTCAGGGAAGGACTAGTGGAGAAGAGATCCAGTATAACTAAATGTTAGGGAGGGACTAGTGGAGAAGAGATCCAGTAGAACTAAATGTCAGGGGGTCGAGGGACTAGTGGAGAAGAGATCCAGTAGAACTAAATGTCAGGGAGGGACTAGTGGAGAAGAGATCCAGTAGAACTAAATGTCAGGGAGGGACTAGTGGAGAAGAGATCCAGTAGAACTAAATGTCAGGGAAGGACTAGTGGAGAAGAGATCCAGTAGAACTAAATGTCAGGGAGGGACTAGTGGAGAAGAGATCCAGTAGAACTAAATGTCATGGAGGGACTAGTGGAGAAGAGATCCAGTAGAACTAAATGTCAGGGAGGGACTAGTGGAGAAGAGATCCAGTAGAACTAAATGTCAGGGAGGGACTAGTGGAGAAGAGATCCAGTAGAACTAAATGTCAGGGAGGGACTAGTGGAGAAGAGATCCAGTAGAACTAAATGTCAGGGAGGGACTAGTGGAGAAGAGATCCAGTAGAACTAAATGTCAAGGAGGGACTAGTGGAGAAGAGATCCAGTAGAACTAAATGTCAGGGAGGGACTAGTGGAGAAGAGATCCAGTAGAACTAAATGTCAGGGAGGGACTAGTGGAGAAGAGATCCAGTAGAACTAAATGTCAGGGAGGGACTAGTGGAGAAGAGATCCAGTAGAACTAAATGTCAGGGAGGGACTAGTGGAGAAGAGATCCAGTAGAACTAAATGTCAGGGAGGGACTAGTGGAGAAGAGATCCAGTAGAACTAAATGTCAAGGAGGGACTAGTGGAGAAGAGATCCAGTAGAACTAAATGTCAGGGAAGGACTAGTGGAGAAGAGATCCAGTATAACTAAATGTTAGGGAGGGACTAGTGGAGAAGAGATCCAGTAGAACTAAATGTCAGGGGGTCGAGGGACTAGTGGAGAAGAGATCCAGTAGAACTAAATGTCAGGGAGGGACTAGTGGAGAAGAGATCCAGTAGAACTAAATGTCAGGGAGGGACTAGTGGAGAAGAGATCCAGTAGAACTAAATGTCAGGGAGGGACTAGTGGAGAAGAGATCCAGTAGAACTAAATGTCAGGGAGGGACTAGTGGAGAAGAGATCCAGTAGAACTAAATGTCAGGGAGGGACTAGTGGAGAAGAGATCCAGTAGAACTAAATGTCAGGGAGGGACTAGTGGAGAAGAGATCCAGTAGAACTAAATGTCAGGGAGGGACTAGTGGAGAAGAGATCCAGTAGAACTAAATGTCAGGGAGGGACAAGTGGAGAAGAGATCCAGTAGAACTAAATGTTATGGAGGGACTAGTGGAGAAGAGATCCAGTAGAACTAAATGTCAGGGAGGGACTAGTGGAGAAGAGATCCAGTAGAACTAAATGTCAGGGAGGGACTAGTGGAGAAGAGATCCAGTAGAACTAAATGTCAGGGAGGGACTAGTGGAGAAGAGATCCAGTAGAACTAAATGTCAGGGAGGGACTAGTGGAGAAGAGATCCAGTAGAACTAAATGTCAGGGAGGGACTAGTGGAGAAGAGATCCAGTAGAACTAAATGTCAGGGAGGGACAAGTGGAGAAGAGATCCAGTAGAACTAAATGTTATGGAGGGACTAGTGGAGAAGAGATCCAGTAGAACTAAATGTCAGGGAGGGACTAGTGGAGAAGAGATCCAGTAGAACTAAATGTCAGGGAGGGACTAGTGGAGAAGAGATCCAGTAGAACTAAATGTCAAGGAGGGACTAGTGGAGAAGAGATCCAGTAGAACTAAATGTCAGGGAGGGACTAGTGGAGAAGAGATCCAGTAGAACTAAATGTCAGGGAGGGACAAGTGGAGAAGAGATCCATTAGAACTAAATGTCAGGGAGGGACTAGTGGAGAAGAGATCCAGTAGAACTAAATGTCAGGGAGGGACTAGTGGAGAAGAGATCCAGTAGAACTAAATGTCAGGGAGGGACAAGTGGAGAAGAGATCCAGTAGAACTAAATGTCAGGGAGGGACTAGTGGAGAAGAGATCCAGTAGAACTAAATGTCAGGGAGGGACAAGTGGAGAAGAGATCCAGTAGAACTAAATGTCAGGGAGGGACTAGTGGAGAAGAGATCCAGTAGAACTGAAACATGATGAAAGAGTAATTTCATTCAGAATTAGTAAAACAAAAAAAATGCAGTCGACATCAACACTGGTTTTGGGTTGGGGGGGAGGGGGGGGACACTGGAAAGGCTTCAGATCGTCTTCCCTGGTTGGCTGACTGAGGGGGGCGGAGCTACCAGACGTAGCCAATGGTCTCGTCGTCCTCTAGTTCCCGATCCTCGTCGTCCTCGATGGCGCCTCGGGGACGGACACGCCCCCCTCGCCTCAGACTCCGCCCACTCTTCTGTTTTAGCTCCTCCTCCTCCTCCTGGTTAACCACGCCCCCCACACCGCTGCCCAGATCCCCCGAGTTCTCCTGGTCCTCGTCTGGAGACAGACAGACAGACAGACAGACAGACAGACAGACATGAGAGTAACTAAAATGAGTAACTATTGCTGCTAGATTTGATCCACGGCTAGAAGGCTGTTTCAACCAATCAGATTGCTTCCTCGAAACGACCTGTTGTATAATATAAGGTAATATACAGGTGTGATGGTACAATCCAGGAGTTTACCAGAGTTTGTTGGAAAGTTTAACGGGAGTTTCCTGTAATATACACATCCGTATTCCATGCTTTTTGTGCAGTGAGCTAGTTAGTGATTAGTGACCGTACCACAGCTGGGGCGTCCAGCTGTGGTACGTTAGTGATTAGTGACCGTTGTCACGGCCCCTTGGCCTGGCCTACAGGGCCTATGCTGTGTATATGGTACTGCCCTGTGTGTGTTGCTCCCACAGATCATGTGGGCGTCGGCCCACTTACAGACTCCTCATTAGGTGTATTAGGAGCACCTGGCCAGTGCTCCTGGAACCTCTATAAAAGAGGGCTTGCCAGCCATTATCGGGTCCCACTCCAGATGACAGCACCCTTTTGTTTGTTTCCCTTTACTGGTTGATTTGCACACTACAACACCCATACACCATACTAACCACACATCCACACTACAACACCCATACACCATACTAACCACACATCCACACTACAACACCCATTCACCATACTATCCACACATCCACACTACAACACCCATACACCATACTAACCACACATCCACACTACAACACCCATACACCATATTAACCACACATCCACACTACAACACCCATACACCATACTATCCACACATCCACACTACAACACCCATACACCATACTAACCACACATCCACACTACAACACCCATTCACCATACTATCCACACATCCACACTACAACACCCATACACCATACTATCCACACATCCACACTACAACACCCATACACCATACTAACCACACATCCACACTACAACACCCATACACCATACTAACCACACATCCACACTACAACACCCATACACCATACTAACCACACATCCACACTACAACACCCATACACCATACTAACCACACATCCACACTACAACACCCCTTCACCATACTAACCACACATCCACACTACAACACCCATTCACCATACTAACCACACATCCACACTACAACACCCCTTCACCATACTAACCACACATCCACACTACAACACCCATTCACCATACTAACCACACATCCACACTACAACACCCATACACCATACTAACCACACATCCACACTACAACACCCATACACCATACTAACCACACATCCACACTACAACACCCCTTCACCATACTAACCACACATCCACACCACAACACCCCTTCACCATACTAACCACACATCCACACTACAACACCCCTTCACCATACTAACCACACATCCACACTACAACACCCATTCACCATACTATCCACACATCCACACTACAACACCCATTCACCATTCTATCCACACATCCACACTACAACACCCATTCACCATAATATCCACACATCCACACTACAACACCCATTCACCATACTATCCACACATCCACACTACAACACCCATTCACCATACTATCCACACATCCACACTACAACACCCATTCACCATACTAACCACACATCATTCCACACTACAACACCCCTTCACCATACTAACCACACATCCACACTACAACACCCATACACCATACTAACCACACATCCACACTACAACACCCATTCACCATACTAACCACACATCCACACTACAACACCCCTTCACCATACTAACCACACATCCACACTACAACACCCCTTCACCATACTAACCACACATCCACACTACAACACCCATTCACCATACTAACCACACATCCACACTACAACACCCATTCACCATACTAACCACACATCCACACTACAACACCCCTTCACCATACTAACCACACTACAACACCCATACACCATACTAACCACACATCCACACTACAACACCCATTCACCATACTAACCACAAATCCACACTACAACACCCCTTCACCATACTAACCACACATCCACACTACAACACCCCTTCACCATACTATCCACACTACAACACCCATTCACCATACTAACCACACATCCACACTACAACACCCATACACCATACTAACCACACATCCACACTACAACACCCATTCACCATACTAACCACACATCCACACTACAACACCCATTCACCATACTAACCACACATCCACACTACAACACCCCTTCACCATACTAACCACACATCCACACAACAACACCCATTCACCATACTAACCACACATCCACACTACAACACCCATACACCATACTAACCACACATCCACACTACAACACCCATACACCATACTAACCTCACATCCACACTACAACACCCATACACCATACTAACCTCACATCCACACTACAACACCCCTTCACCATACTAACCACACATCCACACTACAACACCCATTCACCATACTAACCACACATCCACACTACAACACCCATGCACCATACTAACCACACATCCACACAACAACACCCCTTCACCATACTAACCACACATCCACACTACAACACCCATACACCATACTAACCACACATCCACACTACAACACCCATACACCATACTAACCACACATCCACACTACAACACCCATGCACCATACTAACCACACATCCACACTACAACACCCCTTCACCATACTAACCACACATCCACACTACAACACCCATTCACCATACTAACCACACATCCACACTACAACACCCCTTCACCATACTAACCACACATCCACACTACAACACCATTCACCATACTAACCACACATCCACACTACAACACCCATTCACCATACTAACCACACATCCACACTACAACACCCATGCACCATACTAACCACACATCCACACAACAACACCCCTTCACCATACTAACCACACATCCACACTACAACACCCATACACCATACTAACCACACATCCACACTACAACACCCATACACCATACTAACCACACATCCACACTACAACACCCATGCACCATACTAACCACACATCCACACTACAACACCCCTTCACCATACTAACCACACATCCACACTACAACACCCATTCACCATACTAACCACACATCCACACAACAACACCCATTCACCATACTAACCACACATCCACACTACAACACCCATTCACCATACTAACCACACATCCACACTACAACACCCCTTCACCATACTAACCACACATCCACACTACAACACCCCTTCACCATACTAACCACACATCCACACTACAACACCCATTCACCATACTAACCACACATCCACACTACAACACCCCTTCACCATACTAACCACACATCCACACTACAACACCCCTTCACCATACTAACCACACATCCACACAACAACACCCATTCACCATACTAACCACACATCCACACTACAACACCCATTCACCATACTAACCACACATCCACACTACAACACCCATACACCATACTAACCACACATCCACACAACAACACCCATTCACCATACTAACCACACATCCACACTACAACACCCATGCACCATACTAACCACACATCCACACAACAACACCCATACACCATACTAACCACACATCCACACAACAACACCCATACACCATACTAACCACACATCCACACTACAACACCCATACACCATACTAACCACACATCCACACTACAACACCCATACACCATACTAACCACACATCCACACTACAACACCCATGCACCATACTAACCACACATCCACACTACAACACCCCTTCACCATACTAACCACACATCCACACTACAACACCCATTCACCATACTAACCACACATCCACACAACAACACCCATTCACCATACTAACCACACATCCACACTACAACACCCATTCACCATACTAACCACACATCCACACTACAACACCCCTTCACCATACTAACCACACATCCACACTACAACACCCCTTCACCATACTAACCACACATCCACACTACAACACCCATTCACCATACTAACCACACATCCACACTACAACACCCCTTCACCATACTAACCACACATCCACACTACAACACCCCTTCACCATACTAACCACACATCCACACAACAACACCCATTCACCATACTAACCACACATCCACACTACAACACCCATTCACCATACTAACCACACATCCACACTACAACACCCATACACCATACTAACCACACATCCACACAACAACACCCATTCACCATACTAACCACACATCCACACTACAACACCCATGCACCATACTAACCACACATCCACACAACAACACCCATACACCATACTAACCACACATCCACACAACAACACCCATACACCATACTAACCACACATCCACACTACAACACCCATACACCATACTAACCACACATCCACACAACAACACCCATACACCATACTAACCACACATCCACACTACAACACCCATACACCATACTAACCACACATCCACACTACAACACCCATACACCATACTAACCACACATCCACACAACAACACCCATACACCATACTAACCACACATCCACACTGACACCACTGATCATACTGACTTCCACATCTCATACATTCTGTAAGCATTCTTTATATTAAGTTAATATTAGTTACCCTTTTGTAAATAAACTTGTTATTTTGAACACTGCTACTGCGTCCTCCTCCATTTGTCATGGCCCAACGGGCCAGGTTATGACACCGTACCACAGCTGGGGCGTCCAGCTGTGATACCTTAGTGATTGATAGTGACCGTACCACAGCTGGGCCGTCCAGCTGTGATACGTTAGTGATTGATAGTGACCGTACCACAGCTGGGGCGTCCAGCTGTGATACGTTAGTGATTGATAGTGACCGTACCACAGCTGGGGGGTCCAGCTGTGATACGTTAGTGATTGATAGTGACCTTACCACAGCTGGGGGGTCCAGCTGTGATACGTTAGTGATTGATAGTGACCGTACCACAGCTGGGGGGTCCAGCTGTGATACGTTAGTGATTGATAGTGACCGTACCACAGCTGGGGGGTCCCAGCTGTGATACGTTAGTGATTGATAGTGACCGTACCACAGCTGGGGCGTCCAGCTGTGATACGTTAGTGATTGATAGTGACCGTACCACAGCTGGGGGGTCCCAGCTGTGATACGTTAGTGATTGATAGTGACCGTACCACAGCTGGGGGGTCCAGCTGTGATACGTTAGTGATTGATAGTGACCGTACCACAGCTGGGGCGTCCAGCTGTGATACGTTAGTGATTGATAGTGACCGTACCACAGCTGGGGCGTCCAGCTGTGATACGTTAGTGATTGATAGTGACCGTACCACAGCTGGGGGGTCCCAGCTGTGATACGTTAGTGATTGATAGTGACCGTACCACAGCTGGGGGGTCCAGCTGTGATACGTTAGTGATTGATAGTGACCGTACCACAGCTGGGGCGTCCAGCTGTGATACGTTAGTGATTGATAGTGACCGTACCACAGCTGGGGCGTCCAGCTGTGATACGTTAGTGATTGATAGTGACCGTACCACAGCTGGGGCGTCCAGCTGTGATACCTTAGTGATTGATAGTGACCGTACCACAGCTGGGGTGTCCAGCTGTGATACGTTAGTGATTGATAGTGACCGTACCACAGCTGGGGGGTCCAGCTGTGATACGTTAGTGATTGATAGTGACCGTACCACAGCTGGGGGGTCCAGCTGTGATACGTTAGTGATTTGATAGTGACCGTACCACAGCTGGGGGGTCCAGCTGTGATACGTTAGTGATTGATAGTGACCGTACCACAGCTGGGGCGTCCAGCTGTGATACGTTAGTGATTGATAGTGACCGTACCACAGCTGGGGGGTCCAGCTGTGATACGTTAGTGATTTGATAGTGACCGTACCACAGCTGGGGGGTCCAGCTGTGATACGTTAGTGATTGATAGTGACCGTACCACAGCTGGGGCGTCCAGCTGTGATACGTTAGTGATTGATAGTGACCGTACCACAGCTGGGGGGTCCCAGCTGTGATACGTTAGTGATTGATAGTGACCGTACCACAGCTGGGGGGTCCAGCTGTGATACATTAGTGATTGATAGTGACCGTACCACAGCTGGGGGGTCCCAGCCTTCTGGAGCCGGCCAGCTCGTTGCCGTATCGGTCCACACACCAACACTGACCGCTGGCGCCGTGACACTGGGTGGGCTGGAAGAAACCTCCCTCTGTGCACTGAGGGACATAGGTGTCTGGAGGAGAGAGAAGGAGAGAGAGAGAGAGAGAAAGAGAGAGAGAGAGAGAGAGGGAGAGAGGGGGGGGGGGGTCAGTCCATGTTTAGCCCATTTTGGGCGGGAACCCCTTTTACAAACATAATGTTTTTTTAAACATTATGTTATAATTTAGCTATTGAAAAATAGCAGATCGGTGGCGCGTTATGAACTTGTAGATCTGCTATTTTTGAAACATTGTTAAAATGTGCCTCAAATCTTTCAGAAAATTGTCATGATTTAGAAAACTTTTTTTTTTTTTTTAATATTTCGACGTCAGGCCTGAATGGGTTAGGCTAGGCTTATCGAGTCTGGTTCTTATCGAGAACACTGTCGAGCATTTTCTATTGTTTTGTGGAAAGACGGGAGACGATGAATGTCTTCTTCGGGTATTGGTTATCAGGCTGCATCCATCCCTATTGGGGTATATATTATGGTTATCAAGCTGCATCCATCCCTATTGGGGTATATATTATGGTTATCAAGCTGCATCCATCCCTATTGGGGTATATATTATGGTTATCAAGCTGCATCCATCCCTATTGGGGTATATATTATGGTTATCAAGCTGCATCCATCCCTATTGGGGTATATATTATGGTTATCAGGCTGCATCCATCCCTATTGGGGTATATATTATGGTTATCAAGCTGCATCCATCCCTATTGGGGTATATATTATGGTTATCAAGCTGCATCCATCCCTATTGGGGTATATATTATGGTTATCAGGCTGCATCCATCCCTATTGGGGTATATATTATGGTAATCAAGCTGCATCCATCCCTATTGGGGTATATATTATGGTTATCAGGCTGCATCCATCCCTATTGGGGTATATATTATGGTTATCAAGCTGCATCCATCCCTATTGGGGTATATATTATGGTTATCAAGCTGCATCCATCCCTATTGGGGTATATATTATGGTTATCAAGCTGCATCCATCCCTATTGGAGTATATATTATGGTTATCAAGCTGCATCCATCCCTATTGGAGTATATATTATGGTTATCAAGCTGCATCCATCCCTATTGGGGTATATATTATGGTAATCAAGCTGCATCCATCCCTATTGGGGTATATATTATGGTTATCAAGCTGCATCCATCCCTATTGGGGTATATATTATGGTTATCAAGCTGCATCCATCCCTATTGGGGTATATATTATGGTTATCAAGCCGCATCCATCCCTATTGGGGTATATATTATGGTTATCAAGCTGCATCCATCCCTATTGGGGTATATATTATGGTTATCAAGCTGCATCCATCCCTATTGGGGTATATATTATGGTTATCAAGCTGCATCCATCCCTATTGGGGTATATATTATGGTTATCAAGCTGCATCCATCCCTATTGGGGTATATATTATGGTTATCAAGCTGCATCCATCCCTATTGGGGTATATATTATGGTTATCAAGCTGCATCCATCCCTATTGGGGTATATATTATGGTTATCAGGCTGCATCCATCCCTATTGGGGTATATATTATGGTAATCAAGCTGCATCCATCCCTATTGGGGTATATATTATGGTTATCAGGCTGCATCCATCCCTATTGGGGTATATATTATGGTTATCAAGCTGCATCCATCCCTATTGGGGTATATATTATGGTTATCAAGCTGCATCCATCCCTATTGGGGTATATATTATGGTTATCAAGCTGCATCCATCCCTATTGGGGTATATATTATGGTTATCAGGCTGCATCCATCCCTATTGGGGTATATATTATGGTTATCAAGCTGCATCCATCCCTATTGGGGTATATATTATGGTTATCAAGCTGCATCCATCCCTATTGGGGTATATATTATGGTTATCAAGCTGCATCCATCCCTATTGGGGTATATATTATGGTTATCAAGCTGCATCCATCCCTATTGGGGTATATATTATGGTTATCAAGCTGCATCCATCCCTATTGGGGTATATATTATGGTAATCAAGCTGCATCCATCCCTATTGGGGTATATATTATGGTTATCAAGCTGCATCCATCCCTATTGGGGTATATATTATGGTTATCAGGCTGCATCCATCCCTATTGGGGTATATATTATGGTTATCAAGCTGCATCCATCCCTATTGGGGTATATATTATGGTAATCAAGCTGCATCCATCCCTATTGGGGTATATATTATGGTTATCAAGCTGCATCCATCCCTATTGGGGTATATATTATGGTTATCAAGCTGCATCCATCCCTATTGGGGTATATATTATGGTAATCAAGCTGCATCCATCCCTATTGGGGTATATATTATGGTAATCAAGCTGCATCCATCCCTATTGGGGTATATATTATGGTAATCAAGCTGCATCCATCCCTATTGGGGTATATATTATGGTTATCAAGGTGCATCCATCCCTATTGGGGTATATATTATGGTTATCAAGCTGCATCCATCCCTATTGGGGTATATATTATGGTTATCAAGCTGCATCCATCCCTATTGGGGTATATATTATGGTTATCAAGCTGCATCCATCCCTATTGGGGTATATATTATGGTTATCAGGCTGCATCCATCCCTATTGGGGTATATATTATGGTTATCAAGCTGCATCCATCCCTATTGGGGTATATATTATGGTTATCAAGCTGCATCCATCCCTATTGGGGTATATATTATGGTTATCAGGCTGCATCCATCCCTATTGGGGTATATATTATGGTTATCAAGCTGCATCCATCCCTATTGGGGTATATATTATGGTTATCAGGCTGCATCCATCCCTATTGGGGTATATATTATGGTTATCAGGCTGCATCCATCCCTATTGGGGTATATATTATGGTTATCAAGCTGCATCCATCCCTATTGGGGTATATATTATGGTAATCAAGCTGCATCCATCCCTATTGGGGTATATATTATGGTTATCAGGCTGCATCCATCCCTATTGGGGTATATATTATGGTTATCAAGCTGCATCCATCCCTATTGGGGTATATATTATGGTTATCAGGCTGCATCCATCCCTATTGGGGTATATATTATGGTTATCAAGCTGCATCCATCCCTATTGGGGTATATATTATGGTTATCAAGCTGCATCCATCCCTATTGGGGTATATATTATGGTTATCAAGCTGCATCCATCCCTATTGGGGTATATATTATGGTAATCAAGCTGCATCCATCCCTATTGGGGTATATATTATGGTTATCAAGCTGCATCCATCCCTATTGGGGTATATATTATGGTTATCAAGCTGCATCCATCCCTATTGGGGTATATATTATGGTTATCAAGCTGCATCCATCCCTATTGGGGTATATATTATGGTTATCAGGCTGCATCCATCCCTATTGGGGTATATATTATGGTTATCAAGCTGCATCCATCCCTATTGGGGTATATATTATGGTTATCAAGCTGCATCCATCCCTATTGGGGTATATATTATGGTAATCAAGCTGCATCCATCCCTATTGGGGTATATATTATGGTTATCAAGCTGCATCCATCCCTATTGGGGTATATATTATGGTTATCAAGCTGCATCCATCCCTATTGGGGTATATATTATGGTTATCAAGCTGCATCCATCCCTATTGGGGTATATATTATGGTTATCAAGCTGCATCCATCCCTATTGGGGTATATATTATGGTTATCAAGCTGCATCCATCCCTATTGGGGTATATATTATGGTTATCAGGCTGCATCCATCCCTATTGGGGTATATATTATGGTTATCAAGCTGCATCCATCCCTATTGGGGTATATATTATGGTTATCAAGCTGCATCCATCCCTATTGGGGTATATATTATGGTTATCAAGCTGCATCCATCCCTCATCATCATCCTTCGACTGTCGGCGAGATCGTAGATGCCACGTCTTTCCATCGGGTCCTGTCAGCCATTGCTGCTCCCAGTTCTTGGAATGTCAGTCCTGTGTCCCTGGAGATTGTGTCAGGATATGTATGAGGCCTGGTTCCTCTGGACGATTGGGGGAGCCGCCATAGCAGGATATCTGATATTACTTGATCCTTGGAGCGGTAGCAGTGACCAGCAAAGATCGCTCTACGACATGCTACGGTTGTTGTTATTGGTGGCAGTTCACCATAGATCTGCTCTTTGGTTGGATGAGTTTTCCAGGAAATGTTTTTAACACACATGAGGAGTCTTGTATATGTGCCATCAAGCCGGTCTTGTAATTCCTTCTTCATAGTCCATGTCTCAGCACCATATAATAGGATGCTTTCAACACAGGCCCTGAAGAAAGAGACCTTGGTGGAGGTTGAAACGCTGGACTGCCAGACTCTGAGTTTGTTGCAGGCGTTCCAGGCTTGTCCCTTTCTGGCAAGAAAGTCCTTTCTGCTGTCAGCCACATATGAACCCAGATATTTAAAGTCCTCGACTTCCTTAATGTGTGATCCATCCATTGATGTAATACTTGGATGGGTAGGGTCCTCATTCATAAGCATGCACTCCGTTTTCTTGGCATTTAATTTGAGTCCTACTTTGACAGCGGCTTCTTCAAATGAGATGAGCAGCGTCTGAGCAGATTGTATGTGCTCTGCAGTCAGGGCGACATCATCCGCATAGTCGAGGTCAGTCAGGTATTTCTCGCTCCGACGACCAGATCTCCTTCCAACCATGAGGCCTTTGTCTCTGATTTTGTCCACTGATTGTCGCAGAGCATAGTCCACTACGATGACAAACAGGAAAGGTGCAAGTGTGTCACCTTGGAGAATTCCAGCTGTAGTCTTGAATTCTTTTGTTGGACCATCGTGGCTCTGAACGAAGCTGGTGGGATTTTTGTACATTATAGCAATGGCTTCAACAATCTGCTCAGGAATTCCATAGTTATGGAGGATGTGCATCATGGCTGCTCTGTTCACACTGTCAAAAGCCTTTGAGAAGTCTACAAATATGATGGTGCCTCTCCTCTTTGAAATCTTGAGTTCCTCAATGATTCGCCTTATTGCCAGAATCTGTGGAAGGGTGGATCTTTTCTTCCGGAACCCATTTTGGTTCCTTCGAAGAATCGGGTCAACGTGTGGAGTGATCCTGTTCAGAAGAAGAGAGTTGTAGACTTTTGAGGCAATGGCAGATAAAGTGATGCCCCTGTAGTTGTTTGGTTGTTGTAGATCACCGGTCTTTGGTATAATGCAGGACTTGGAGAATGCTTTGGGCTTCCTACCCTTGAGTGTTCCGTTGCAGAATTCCAACAGCTGATTGTGGAAGAGCTCGTGCTTCCATAGGAAGGCTGGAATATTATCAGGTCCTGGCGTTTTGGCCTTGTTGAGGTTCTTCAGGACTGATTGGAGTTCCTCCATGGTAAACAGGTTGGTATCAATGGGTAACCTTTCACTCACCCTTCTGTTGTAGAAAGGGTCATTCAAGTCAACCGATTGTTGGTCAGGCGTTCCAAGAAGAGTGCTGAAGTGATCAAACCATTTGTTAAGTCTTTCTTGAGTGGTGTCTCCGCTAATCTTTATAATTGGAGAGGCCTTTTTGTTTGTTATCTCCCTTAGAGCTTCCCAGGCTGCGCCATGTCGCCGTCCAATGTGAGCCTTTTCCAGTTCCTTGGTTTTAGCTAGGAGCTGTTCTTCAAGCTCTCTGGTGTAGGCATCTTTGAGTGCAGTCTTGGCAGCATCTAGTCTGAGTTCAGATCCCCTTGTGGGACGAGCTCTATGAGAGTTGGCCACACTCTTCAGTACCCTTCTTGCCTCCAGCACTTTACCACTGTTGGAGATCAGATGTGACTTTTTCTTCTGTCTGGGAAGGCTGTCAAGGGCAATTTCCCGGGTTGCATCTACAAGCTTGTCATACTTTGAGCTGATGTCAGTTGGGTCGTCCAGTTGGTCAATAAGAGCAGAGTATCTGTTATGGACTGCTATTGTAAATTCCTGGTTTAATGTGTTGACTGATGACACTTTCTTCCAGTCTATTTGTTTCATGGGGTCTTTGGTTGGTGGTTTGCTTTGCCTGTAGCTTATTTTAAAAGTACCAGAAACTATCTTATGATCTGAGCCCACACTTGTGAATGATGTGTAGGCACGACAGTTTTTGATGGTGTTTTGCCACTTCCTCCGAACAAGGATGTAGTCTAGCTGTGATAGGTATCCGCGAGGAGACCTATGTGTCCACAGTCTGTTCAGGCGGTTCTGAAACCTTGTGTTTGCAGCAATGAGATTCCACTGTTCCATGAAGTCAGTCAGGAATCGGCCATTCTTGTTAGTGGCTTTATGGTAGGTGAATCTGGCCTTCTCAGGGCCCAGCTGGGCATTGAAGTCACCTCCTATGATCAGCAAGTTGTGTGCAGGAACAGCAGCCACAGTAGTTGATAGCACTTTGTAGAAGTTCTCGGTATCAGTTGTATACCTCTCCTCATTGGTGGGACTATAGCAACAGATGACAGTTGTTTGTGGGTTGCCTAATAGTGTGAGAACCACAATGCGCTCATTGATCTTATTAATATTGTGGCATGCTTTCTGAGCTCTGGGGGACAGGAGAAAGCCAACGCCCCTCACTGTAGCATTGATGGTGTTCTTCTCAGCTGAGGCTGTTACAAGTAAGTAGGCGCCAATCTTTTCCTGCATCAGAACTTCAGTATGATGGGTTCGGTGCTCCTGCAGACAGATCACATCGATGTTATATTGGAGGGCATGGTGGAAGAGTTCTTCTTTCTTTGAGACATGGTTGATTGTCCGAACATTGAAGGTGCTGATATTGCAGGGGGTCATGCGACGAATG
Organism: Electrona antarctica; assembly: GCF_951216825.1. Lineage (NCBI taxonomy): Eukaryota > Metazoa > Chordata > Actinopteri > Myctophiformes > Myctophidae > Electrona > Electrona antarctica. Next base: position 40,392 of record NW_027638387.1, on the reverse strand, counting down.
AATCTTTTTTCCAGGTCTTCTTTGTCCAAATCAGAGCTGATCCTTCCATCCGGATTTCGGACCAGTTCATCATACATTGTGGCAGGGACCACAGTGGACTTAGAAGGCCTGGGGGGGACAGGGGCTTTAACCCTGGTGCTATTGAGTCGTGACATCATTCATCTTGTCGTTTGCTTTAGTGGATCTGAGGGCGCAACTCCTTCAGTCACCCTTTTCTTGTCAGGGGAGGTCCCTTAGCCTTTGATAATATATACCCTATTGGGGTATATATTATGGTTATCAGGCTGCATCCATCCCTATTGGGGTATATATTATGGTAATCAAGCTGCATCCATCCCTATTGGGGTATATATTATGGTTATCAAGCTGCATCCATCCCTATTGGGGTATATATTATGGTTATCAAGCCGCATCCATCCCTATTGGGGTATATATTATGGTTATCAAGCTGCATCCATCCCTATTGGGGTATATATTATGGTTATCAAGCTGCATCCATCCCTATTGGGGTATATATTATGGTTATCAAGGTGCATCCATCCCTATTGGGGTATATATTATGGTAATCAAGCTGCATCCATCCCTATTGGGGTATATATTATGGTTATCAAGCCGCATCCATCCCTATTGGGGTATATATTATGGTTATCAAGCTGCATCCATCCCTATTGGGGTATATATTATGGTTATCAAGGTGCATCCATCCCTATTGGGGTATATATTATGGTTATCAAGCTGCATCCATCCCTATTGGGGTATATATTGTGGTTATCAAGCTGCATCCATCCCTATTGGGGTATATATTATGGTTATCAAGCTGCATCCATCCCTATTGGGGTATATATTATGGTTATCAAGCTGCATCCATCCCTATTGGGGTATATATTATGGTTATCAAGCTGCATCCATCCCTATTGGGGTATATATTATGGTTATCAGGCTGCATCCATCCCTATTGGGGTATATATTATGGTTATCAGGCTGCATCCATCCCTATTGGGGTATATATTATGGTTATCAAGCTGCATCCATCCCTATTGGGGTATATATTATGGTTATCAAGCTGCATCCATCCCTATTGAGGTATATATTATGGTTATCAAGGTGCATCCATCCCTATTGGGGTATATATTATGGTTATCAAGCTGCATCCATCCCTATTGGGGTATATATTATGGTTATCAAGCTGCATCCATCCCTATTGGGGTATATATTATGGTTATCAAGGTGCATCCATCCCTATTGGGGTATATATTATGGTTATCAAGCTGCATCCATCCCTATTGGGGTATATATTATGGTTATCAAGCTGCATCCATCCCTATTGGGGTATATATTATGGTAATCAAGCTGCATCCATCCCTATTGGGGTATATATTATGGTTATCAAGCTGCATCCATCCCTATTGGGGTATATATTATGGTTATCAAGCTGCATCCATCCCTATTGGGGTATATATTATGGTTATCAAGCTGCATCCATCCCTATTGGGGTATATATTATGGTTATCAAGCCGCATCCATCCCTATTGGGGTATATATTATGGTTATCAAGCTGCATCCATCCCTATTGGGGTATATATTATGGTAATCAAGCTGCATCCATCCCTATTGGGGTATATATTATGGTAATCAAGCTGCATCCATCCCTATTGGGGTATATATTATGGTTATCAAGCTGCATCCATCCCTATTGGGGTATATATTATGGTAATCAGGCTGCATCCATCCCTATTGGGGTATATATTATGGTTATCAAGCTGCATCCATCCCTATTGGGGTATATATTATGGTTATCAAGCTGCATCCATCCCTATTGGGGTATATATTATGGTTATCAAGCTGCATCCATCCCTATTGGGGTATATATTATGGTTATCAAGCTGCATCCATCCCTATTGGGGTATATATTATGGTTATCAAGCTGCATCCATCCCTATTGGGGTATATATTATGGTTATCAGGCTGCATCCATCCCTATTGGGGTATATATTATGGTTATCAAGCTGCATCCATCCCTATTGGGGTATATATTATGGTTATCAAGCTGCATCCATCCCTAGTGGGGTATATATTATGGTAATCAGGCTGCATCCATCCCTATTGGGGTATATATTATGGTTATCAAGCTGCATCCATCCCTATTGGGGTATATATTATGGTAATCAAGCTGCATCCATCCCTATTGGGGTATATATTATGGTTATCAAGCTGCATCCATCCCTATTGGGGTATATATTATGGTTATCAAGCTGCATCCATCCCTATTGGGGTATATATTATGGTTATCAGGCTGCATCCATCCCTATTGAGGTATATATTATGGTTATCAAGCTGCATCCATCCCTATTGGGGTATATATTATGGTTATCAAGCTGCATCCATCCCTAGTGGGGTATATATTATGGTAATCAGGCTGCATCCATCCCTATTGGGGTATATATTATGGTTATCAAGCTGCATCCATCCCTATTGGGGTATATATTATGGTTATCAAGCTGCATCCATCCCTAGTGGGGTATATATTATGGTAATCAGGCTGCATCCATCCCTATTGGGGTATATATTATGGTTATCAAGCTGCATCCATCCCTAGTGGGGTATATATTATGGTAATCAGGCTGCATCCATCCCTATTGGGGTATATATTATGGTTATCAAGCTGCATCCATCCCTATTGGGGTATATATTATGGTTATCAAGCTGCATCCATCCCTATTGGGGTATATATTATGGTTATCAGGCTGCATCCATCCCTATTGGGGTATATATTATGGTTATCAAGCTGCATCCATCCCTATTGAGGTATATATTATGGTTATCAGGCTGCATCCATCCCTATTGGGGTATATATTATGGTTATCAAGCTGCATCCATCCCTATTGGGGTATATATTATGGTTATCAAGCTGCATCCATCCCTAGTGGGGTATATATTATGGTAATCAGGCTGCATCCATCCCTATTGGGGTATATATTATGGTTATCAAGCTGCATCCATCCCTATTGGGGTATATATTATGGTAATCAAGCTGCATCCATCCCTATTGGGGTATATATTATGGTTATCAAGCTGCATCCATCCCTATTGGGGTATATATTATGGTTATCAGGCTGCATCCATCCCTATTGGGGTATATATTATGGTTATCAAGCTGCATCCATCCCTATTGGGGTATATATTATGGTTATCAAGCTGCATCCATCCCTATTGGGGTATATATTATGGTTATCAAGCTGCATCCATCCCTATTGAGGTATATATTATGGTTATCAAGGTGCATCCATCCCTATTGGGGTATATATTATGGTTATCAAGCTGCATCCATCCCTATTGAGGTATATATTATGGTTATCAAGGTGCATCCAACCCTATTGGGGTATATATTATGGTTATCAAGCTGCATCCATCCCTATTGGGGTATATATTATGGTAATCAAGCTGCATCCATCCCTATTGGGGTATATATTATGGTAATCAAGCTGCATCCATCCCTATTGGGGTATATATTATGGTAATCAAGCTGCATCCATCCCTATTGGGGTATATATTATGGTTATCAAGCTGCATCCATCCCTATTGAGGTATATATTATGGTTATCAAGGTGCATCCATCCCTATTGGGGTATATATTATGGTTATCAAGGTGCATCCATCCCTATTGAGGTATATATTATGGTTATCAAGCTGCATCCATCCCTATTGAGGTATATATTATGGTTATCAAGGTGCATCCAACCCTATTGGGGTATATATTATGGTTATCAAGCTGCATCCATCCCTATTGAGGTATATATTATGGTTATCAAGGTGCATCCAACCCTATTGGGGTATATATTATGGTTATCAAGCTGCATCCATCCCTATTGGGGTATATATTATGGTTATCAAGCTGCATCCAACCCTATTGGAGTATATATTATGGTTATCAAGCTGCATCCATCCCTATTGGGGTATATATTATGGTTATCAAGGTGCATCCATCCCTATTGGGGTATATATTATGGTTATCAAGCTGCATCCATCCCTATTGGGGTATATATTATGGTTATCAAGCCGCATCCATCCCTATTGGGGTATATATTATGGTTATCAAGCTGCATCCATCCCTATTGGGGTATATATTATGGTAATCAAGCTGCATCCATCCCTATTGGGGTATATATTATGGTAATCAAGCTGCATCCATCCCTATTGGGGTATATATTATGGTTATCAAGCTGCATCCATCCCTATTGGGGTATATATTATGGTAATCAGGCTGCATCCATCCCTATTGGGGTATATATTATGGTTATCAAGCTGCATCCATCCCTATTGGGGTATATATTATGGTTATCAAGCTGCATCCATCCCTATTGGGGTATATATTATGGTAATCAAGCTGCATCCATCCCTATTGGGGTATATATTATGGTTATCAGGCTGCATCCATCCCTATTGGGGTATATATTATGGTAATCAAGCTGCATCCATCCCTATTGGGGTATATATTATGGTTATCAAGCTGCATCCATCCCTAGTGGGGTATATATTATGGTAATCAGGCTGCATCCATCCCTATTGGGGTATATATTATGGTTATCAAGCTGCATCCATCCCTATTGGGGTATATATTATGGTAATCAGGCTGCATCCATCCCTATTGGGGTATATATTATGGTTATCAAGCTGCATCCATCCCTATTGGGGTATATATTATGGTTATCAAGCTGCATCCATCCCTAGTGGGGTATATATTATGGTAATCAGGCTGCATCCATCCCTATTGGGGTATATATTATGGTTATCAGGCTGCATCCATCCCTATTGGGGTATATATTATGGTTATCAAGCTGCATCCATCCCTATTGGGGTATATATTATGGTTATCAAGCTGCATCCATCCCTAGTGGGGTATATATTATGGTAATCAGGCTGCATCCATCCCTATTGGGGTATATATTATGGTTATCAAGCTGCATCCATCCCTATTGGGGTATATATTATGGTTATCAAGCTGCATCCATCCCTATTGGGGTATATATTATGGTTATCAAGCTGCATCCATCCCTATTGGGGTATATATTATGGTTATCAAGCTGCATCCATCCCTATTGGGGTATATATTATGGTTATCAGGCTGCATCCATCCCTATTGGGGTATATATTATGGTTATCAAGCTGCATCCATCCCTATTGGGGTATATATTATGGTTATCAAGCTGCATCCATCCCTATTGGGGTATATATTATGGTTATCAAGCTGCATCCATCCCTATTGGGGTATATATTATGGTTATCAAGCCGCATCCATCCCTATTGGGGTATATATTATGGTTATCAAGCTGCATCCATCCCTATTGGGGTATATATTATGGTTATCAAGCTGCATCCAACCCTATTGGGGTATATATTATGGTTATCAAGCTGCATCCATCCCTATTGGGGTATATATTATGGTTATCAAGCTGCATCCATCCCTATTGGGGTATATATTATGGTTATCAAGGTGCATCCATCCCTATTGGGGTATATATTATGGTTATCAAGCTGCATCCATCCCTATTGGGGTATATATTATGGTTATCAGGCTGCATCCATCCCTATTGGGGTATATATTATGGTTATCAGGCTGCATCCATCCCTATTGGGGTATATATTATGGTTATCAAGCTGCATCCATCCCTATTGGGGTATATATTATGGTTATCAAGCTGCATCCATCCCTATTGGGGTATATATTATGGTTATCAGGCTGCATCCATCCCTATTGGGGTATATATTATGGTTATCAAGCTGCATCCATCCCTATTGGGGTATATATTATGGTTATCAAGCTGCATCCATCCCTATTGGGGTATATATTATGGTTATCAAGGTGCATCCATCCCTATTGGGGTATATATTATGGTTATCAAGCTGCATCCATCCCTATTGGGGTATATATTATGGTTATCAGGCTGCATCCATCCCTATTGGGGTATATATTATGGTTATCAGGCTGCATCCATCCCTATTGGGGTATATATTATGGTTATCAAGGTGCATCCATCCCTATTGGGGTATATATTATGGTTATCAGGCTGCATCCATCCCTATTGGGGTATATATTATGGTTATCAGGCTGCATCCATCCCTATTGGGGTATATATTATGGTAATCAAGCTGCATCCATCCCTAGTGGGGTATATATTATGGTTATCAAGCTGCATCCATCCCTATTGGGGTATATATTATGGTTATCAGGCTGCATCCATCCCTATTGGGGTATATATTATGGTTATCAGGCTGCATCCATCCCTATTGGGGTATATATTATGGTTATCAAGCTGCATCCATCCCTATTGGGGTATATATTATGGTTATCAAGCTGCATCCATCCCTATTGGGGTATATATTATGGTAATCAAGCTGCATCCATCCCTATTGGGGTATATATTATGGTTATCAAGCTGCATCCATCCCTATTGGGGTATATATTATGGTTATCAGGCTGCATCCATCCCTATTGGGGTATATATTATGGTTATCAGGCTGCATCCATCCCTATTGGGGTATATATTATGGTTATCAAGCTGCATCCATCCCTATTGGGGTATATATTATGGTTATCAGGCCGCATCCATCCCTATTGGGGTATATATTATGGTTATCAAGCTGCATCCATCCCTATTGGGGTATATATTATGGTTATCAAGCTGCATCCATCCCTATTGGGGTATATATTATGGTTATCAAGCTGCATCCATCCCTATTGGGGTATATATTATGGTAATCAAGCTGCATCCATCCCTATTGGGGTATATATTATGGTTATCAAGCTGCATCCATCCCTATTGGGGTATATATTATGGTTATCAAGCTGCATCCATCCCTATTGGGGTATATATTATGGTTATCAAGCTGCATCCATCCCTATTGGGGTATATATTATGGTAATCAAGCTGCATCCATCCCTATTGGGGTATATATTATGGTTATCAAGCTGCATCCATCCCTATTGGAGTATATATTATGGTAATCAAGCTGCATCCATCCCTAGTCGCGTGGAGTCCAAGGTTATAATAATTCATTATAGTTTAGTTCTAGTTAGTTTTGGCTATTTGTTTTCTAATTCAGTTAGTTTTAGTTGGTTTTTAGAGCGGGTTTGCTAGTTTTTATTTAGTTTTTATTTTGGTGAAATGCTTAGTTTTAGTTTAGTTTAGTTATAGTTTAGTTTGTTTTTTAAACTAAAAAACTATAACTAAAACTATAAAAACTATAACTATTGGTATTTTTTCTATAATTTCAGTTAGTTTTGTGAACACACAATACAGTTTCAGTTTAGTTATCGTTTTTAATTTATTTTTATTTTTTATTTAGTTTCAGTTAACTAAAATGTTTTTTTATTTCTAGTTTTCGTTTTTTAGTTAGTTTTAGTGAACTACTATAACCTTGGCGTGGACTCCATACGCTGCGTTCACACTGGGAGATGCAAAAGATTCAAAGATGCAAAGCAACGCAGGGTATTTGTAGCTTTGTATCTTTGTAGCTGAAGTTGAAACCAGCTCAACGTTTTGTGAAGCAGCAGCTGCAGACGTCGGCTGTATCTTTGCATATTCATGTCACTGGCTTCCATTGACAATGAATGGTATCTTTGCATCTGCCCATGTTCAATCATACAGTCTGGAGCAACGGAGGCTCTGATCATGAGTAAAATATAAATGCTTCCGTCGTACAGTCTGGAGCAATGGAAGCTCTGGTCACGAGTCAAATATAAATGCTTCCGTCGTACAGTCTGGAGCAACGTAAGCTCTGATCATGAGTAAAATATAAATGCTTCCGTCGTACAGTCTGGAGCAACGGAAGCTCTGGTCACGAGTAAAATATAAATGCTTCCGTCGTACAGTCTGGAGCAACGGAAGCTCTGATCATGAGTCAAATATAAATGCTTCCGTCGTACAGTCTGGAGCAACGGAAGCTCTGGTCACGAGTAAAATATAAATGCTTCCGTCGTACAGTCTGGAGCAACGGAAGCTCTGATCATGAGTAAAATATAAATGCAGGGCGAAAATATGGCCACAAAAGTCTTCTATTCAGAGGATGAGAGAGAGACCTAGAGTCTTGGTGTATTCAGAGAGCGAGAGAGAGAGAGATAATGAGAGAGAGACCTAGAGTCTCTGTGTATTCAGAGAGAGAGAGAGAGAGACAGACCCTCAATCAATTACCTCTGTGAAGGTTGTGAGACAACACCCATACATCTAGATTAGACACACACACACACACACACACACACACACACACACACACAGTCACACACACACACACACACACACGCGCGCGTGCACGCACGCGCACGCACGCACGCACGCACGCACGCACGCCTACTTTCTCTTACTGTCATGTGATCCAGTCAAACACCATATTTTTCCCTTGAGCTTCTCTTTGGTTTTCTGTAATTGATGAGTGTTTGTCCACGGAAGACAGAGAGCCTGTAAACATGTCAGTGTGTGTGTGTGTGTGTGTGTGTGTGTGTGTGTGTGCGTGCATTGCGTGTGTGCATGCCCATGCGCGCGTGTGTGTGTGTGCGCGTGCATATGTTTGTGCATGCCGGTTCGCGTGTGCGCGTGTGTCCACCAAACTGACCAATCAGAGCTCTTCTCCCCACCAAACTGACCTATCAGGCTCTTCCGTCGGCCGTGGGCGTGAATCCTGCTCTTGTGGTTGTGGCGACACGGCGATCCTATTGGTGGAAAGAACACATTATTAAAGGACACGGCGATCCCATTGGAGGAAAGAACACATTATTAAAGGACCAAGCGGTCCTGAAAGCACAAGGTCCTTTATTGTTGTTTTTTTCTTCTTCTCCTTCCGCCAACAATAGCAGTTCTGGCTGAACCGTGCAGTCGGTTTTCGCGAAACTCAGAAATATGGTAGAGGGCCATGCCAAACGGTGAGAATGCGAAGCCCACGACCATTGGCCAAAGGGTGGCGCTATAGGACTTAATTGTAAATGCAAGCTTTGACCACGCATAGCTCATGAACCGTTTGACCGTCAGCAATGAATCTTTGATACACAAATGCGTCTCCTCGTGCCGAACAAGTTTCATGCTCTTCTCACCTCTGACCTCTAGATCACCCGCCATTTTGAATTATATGAAAAACTAAGGTTTTATGAGCCAAAGAAAATTTCCGTTTTGTGAAAAATCTTCTTTTGCCCATAATACATACACACAGCGTCATATGCTTATGAAACTTTACAGTACGGTAGAGGGTCATGCCAAATAGCACTGAAACCAGCCTTACTCCAATTGACCAAAGGGGTCAATTGGAGTATTGACCCCTACTATAGCAGTAGGTTAAATGAAATCTTTGAACAGGCATATCTCTTGCCTCGTTTGGCCAAAAGTCATGGAACTTGTTTCCACATGTTCTTTGACTCATGGGGAACACATCTGTCACTTTGACCAGTAAGCTCCGCCCACAGATATTTCACCATTTTGAGACGTTTGAAAAATGCTTATACATGATTTTCTGCCTGGATCTTTGAGCGATTTGCGTGAAACGTTCTACACACAATCTATGGACCTGAAATCCCAGTTGAAGATAAGTTTGTACGTGAAAAGATGAACAGCGAACACACTGTAGTAATGAATAATGGACCAGGACACACATCATTGTATTGTGTCTGGATAGCACAGTAGGTAGTGCTCTCGCCTTTGGAACACAAGGTCATGGGTTCAAATCTGGGCACTGCCAACTCAGTGTATGAGGTGTAGCTTGGTTTGCTGGAAGTCCTGGGAACTGATGGTAGGTGTGGTGTCAATTTATTATACCCCACTACAATTACAGCATTTTATAGCTTTAGTATTCGTTCATGCAGATTTCTTTGTTAATGCAACAATTGGTTGGTTACAAAGCTGATCTGTGATGTGACGTGTTATGAGCATGTGTATCTGCCCATTTCTATAAGTTTGAGTACTTTGCGTTGGTACTCAAAGTATATTTGCTTATTGCCTTCTTGAATGATTTTGCTGTTAACAATACGATAGCTCTAGCTCAGTAGGTAGGGCTCTCGCCTTTGGAACACAAGTTCATGGGTTCAAATCTGAGTACAGACAACTCAGCGTATGCAACCCCTCACCTCCATGTCTCCAGTATAGTGGTGCAACCCCTCACCTCCATGTCTCTGGTAGCAGTAAGTGGTGCAACCCCTCACCTCCATGTCTCTGGTAGCAGTATAGTGGTGCAACCCTTCACCTTCATGTCTCCAGTATAGTGGTGCAACCCCTCACCTTCATGTCTCCAGTATAGTGGTGCAACCCTTCACCTTCATGTCTCCAGTATAGTGGTGCAACCCTTCACCTTCATGTCTCCAGTATAGTGGTGCAACCCCTCACCTTCATGTCTCCAGTATAGTGGTGCAACCCCTCACCTTCATGTCTCCAGTATAGTGGTGCAACCCCTCACCTTCATGTCTCCAGTATAGTGGTGCAACCCCTCACCTCCATGTCTCTGGGAGCAGTATAGTGGTGCAACCCTTCACCTTCATGTCTCTGGGAGCAGTATAGTGGTGCAACCCCTCACCTCCATGTCTCTGGTAGCAGTAAGTGGTGCAACCCCTCACCTTCATGTCTTTGGAAGCAGTAAGTGGTGCAACCCCTCACCTCCATGTCTCCAGTATAGTGGCGCAACCCCTCACCTCCATGTCTCCAGTATAGTGGTGCAACCCCTCACCTCCATGTCTCCAGTATAGTGGTGCAACCCCTCACCTTCATGTATCCAGTATAGTGGTGCAACCCCTCACCTTCATGTCTCTGGTAGCAGTAAGTGGTGCAACCGCTCACCTTCATGTCTCCAGTATAGTGGTGCAACCCCTCACCTTCATGTCTTTGGAAGCAGTAAGTGGTGCAACCCCTCACCTGCATGTCTCTGGTAGCAGTAAGTGGTGCAACCGCTCACCTTCATGTCTCCAGTATAGTGGTGCAACCCCTCACCTTCATGTCTTTGGAAGCAGTAAGTGGTGCAACCCCTCACCTTCATGTCTCCAGTATAGTGGTGCAACCCCTCACCTCCATGTCTCCTGTATAGTGGTGCAACCCCTCACCTTCATGTCTTTGGAAGCAGTAAGTGGTGCAACCCCTCACCTTCATGTCTCCAGTATAGTGGTGCAACCCCTCACCTTCATGTCTCCAGTATAGTGGTGCAACCCCTCACCTCCATGTCTCCTGTATAGTGGTGCAACCCCTCACCTTCATGTCTCCAGTATAGTGGTGCAACCCCTCACCTTCATGTCTCCAGTATAGTGGTGCAACCCCTCACCTTCATGTCTCCAGTATAGTGGTGCAACCCCTCAACTCCATGTCTTTGAAGCAGTAAGTGGTGCAACCCCTCACCTCCATGTCTCTGGTAGCAGTAAGTGGTGCAACCCCTCACCTCCATGTCTCTGGTAGCAGTAAGTGGTGCAACCCCTCACCTCCATGTCTCCAGTATAGTGGCGCAACCCCTCACCTTCATGTCTCTGGAAGCACAGACACCACTCGTTGTTAGAGATCTTCCCGTCCTTGAAGGAGTCGCACGAGTTGAACAGCGGCGTCATGCACGCCTCGTAGCGGCCCAGGTGGGCCCCGCCCCTCCGCTCCGATTGGCCCCCCGGGTGGGGGTGGGCGGCGCTCAGCTCCGATTGGTCGAGCAGCAGGTCAAAGTTGACGTCCAGTCGGTTGAACATCCAGCCCAGAGACTGCTTACAGATGGGCAGGATGCTGGTGTCGAAGCCTGGGGAGAGAGAGAGGTAGAGAGACATAGACACAGAGAGAGAGAGAGATAGAGAGAGAGGTAGAGAGACATAGACACAGAGAGAGAGAGAGAGAGAGAGAGAGAGAGAGAGAGAGAGAGAGAGAGAGAGAGAGACATAAGCCAAATTCCAATACCGCAACTTTCACACTCGCTCACTCCCCTCGCGTCCTCCACTCGCTCCTTCGCTCCGCCCCCAGCGATGAGGAGAGGATTCGATGCGAGGACAGAGTGGTGGGATTTGCCTCTAGAATCGGAATGTACTCCGCTGTCATGTCAAAGCGACGGCACATTCCGCGATCACTTATGACGTGTATCAATTCAATTCAATTCATAGAGCTTTATTGGCATGGGAAAACATACGTTTACATTGCTAAAGCAAAAGTGGTGGAACAATACAGTGTCACACAGCTGGATCACTGGAACTCCGAACCCAGAGCCGTACAGTCTACAGAATAGACAATTCATCATTTTGTGCATGTAACCGTGGCCAATGTGTATGTATTGGTAACATGTGCAACAAGGCTATTTATTCCTGAAATAGTGAATAAGCGCCAGGATGCGCACACTTTATTATGATTGTGAAGGGAATTCCTGACCCGCAGCCCACATTACTTTTTGCTCGTATAAATCCCCCCCCCCCCCCCCTCCTCCTCCGACAGTCCCTCCTCCGACGGTCTTTGCAAATAACGGACACTATAACAGGAACTATAGGTAGTCTCTCTGACTTACATATTCAGTTCAGTCCACATATAAATAAATAAATTTTTGTCACAGTCATTCATAGCAGTCTGTGCATTCAGGCCTGGGTAACACTTTAGAATAACTATCCGTTATAACTAGTTCATAAATCATTCATAAACTGTTATTAATGAGTTATTAATGACTTGTTAAGCATTTGATAATAGTTAGTTAAGGATTAATAACTATGTCTAATAACTACTTAATAGATTGTTCATAAAGCATTAGTTAAAGAGTTATTAATGTATTTTTTAATATTTACAGTTAGTTAAGGAGTTATAAAACCATGCCTAATAGTTATCACAAACTATTAGTGAACTTATCAACTGTATGCTAATCATTTATAACTGCGTTATAAATATTTAATGATTATGATCAAGCCATTAGTAAATCACTTACTAATGGCTAGTTAAGCATTTGTTAATAGTTAATATAAGTTATCTGGACGTTATTATAAAGTTGCGACAATTCCTCATTTACTCAATACAGCCTTTGTATTGAGTTTGTGCTTGAAATGTACTGTAATTCTGCAAACTGTTAATAAAATTTTCAATCAACAATCAAAACTCATGTTAATAAATGAGGAATAGTTGCAACTTTAGAATAACGTCCCAATAGCATATGTTAACTATTAACAAATACTTAACTCATGTTGGTAAATGAGGAATAGTTGCAACGTATAATTACCTTTTACGGATCGGAAATGGGTAGTACAGAAATTACTTTTGGAAATAACATCACATTTTTGTATCTCAACCTTGTTCCACCCATTAGCTTTTCTGGATGCTATATTTTACAAAAGAAATACCACAGATGAAACGGAACATTTCTTTTTAATTCAATATATCAATAAAGAAGTGCAAAAGCCGTTGTAGGCTAATATGTAATTATGCTACAGGCATTTCTGATGAGCATTACTTAGTTACACAGAACAGAAAACAATGAACAGTAGCATGGCATATACACTCGTAGGCTGCAACTGGAATACAAAAAAAAGGCATCTCCAGGCATGAAAAACGCGCATGCGTGCGTTTTGGCATTTCCAGCCATGAAAACGCGTGGCATTTCCAGGCATGAAAAACGCTCATGCGCACGTTTTGGCATTTGGCTCTTCTCACACCGTACATGACAGTGTTTATCCGTGTTTATCATACAAAAACATCTGTTTTAGTAAAAAAACACCATGCTGGAATTCAACGACATTGCAGCTCTACTCTGTGACTTCCAGCAGGAGCACCTGCCTTCCTGCCCGAGCCAACCAAAGAGAAAGAATATGCGACAGAGTATGAGGCATGTGGAGCTTTTCCTGATGTTCATGGCAGAGGAGCAGCCGGTGCTAGTAGTAGCTGACACCGACCCCGCCGCGAGCAGCGGTCCGGGGACCCCCGCGGCCCATCTGGGATATATCAGTGACAGACAGCGTTTCATCGCCTGGTTCCAGCGCCTCAACACTAGTTGGGTGCCCACGACGGTAAACAACTACATTCAAGATATGAGGAGATTCATAATTTATCTGAAGGAGCGCAGGCCTGCGGGAATATGTGCCTCAGAGAATGACTTAAACAAAGTGTTGCGGTGGCTGAGGCTGGAGAGAGAGGATCTGGGGGAGCGGATAGCAAGGCACAGATTTAAAGTAATGGAGGCGAAGAGCGAGAGAATGCTATGTGCAACCGAACTGCAAAGGTTCAGATCCGCTGCTGTACACATGATACCCAAGGCCCTGAAACGCATTGAAGACGATCCGAAATGCGGTCCGGCGGTCCGGGCCTGCGTCGGACTGATGGTCGGTTACTATGTTACAATTAGCGGCTTGAGAAAAGGATGCTTTCTTCACATGACCAAGGCTGATGTTTGTACCACCGTGTCTGCGGGGGAAGGCACGAGAATCATCCGCCTGGATCACCACAAGACACGGCGCACGTACGGGGCTGCACGGCTGATGCTGACCCAGGAAGAAGAGGGCTGGCTCCTAAGGTTTATGCACCAACGGGGGTGAATGACCGGCTATTCGCATGATGATGTACATCAGACATTCTTTTTCACGGCTACGGGGAGGCCAATGTGTAAGATCGGCTGTCACGTCAAGCAAGCTTATCTCCGCTGTATTAACCGCAGCGGGGTAAACATGACTGGGATCCGGAGCGCTGTTGCCACACTGTCCGACCGGACTTTCACTCTGGAGGAACAAGGCCAAGTAAGCAGGAGCATGGGCCACTCACTCGCCACAATGAATCGATACTACGTGGGAAACAGAACACCTTCTGAAGTGAGGTCAACACGTGAAATGCTTGACCGGGCCATAAGGCTGTCCCCAAACATTCAAGGTTCGAATGTTCGCTCGTTAGGGTTGGCACTCGAATCTTAATTAATGGGTTTGAACCATTCGATTTTTTTGCGATATGAGCATGTAAAAAGAAAAGTAAGTTTCTAGTGCATTCCTGTCAGAAGTTATGATTTTTTTAAGAAATATCTCCTAGTTCTGCTGTCCCATCTCCTGTGCATCTCTTAATTTGGTGATTGGCCTGCAGCTGAGTTGATTGACCTTTCTCACCTTGTTCTGTGAGAACAAAAGAGTTCCATTGAATGGAATGTCTGACGTGTCTCTCTCACACACACACACACACACACACACACCCGCATGATCGCTGACAGGGGGAACCGTTCTTAGCCATGATATATTAGCATATGCTCTCTAGCGTCACATCACAAAAAGCAGGGAACTCTGATCGTTGTTAAGCACTTCAATGCGGTTCTGAGAATACACAGGCTGGACAAATAACGAGCAATATACGCTGTCTTAGCTGCCTGCCAGCAAGCTCACATGAGCTTGCAGATCAGCTGTTTTCGCGGAGCCACTTGACGGTGTGTGTGTGTGTGTGTGTGTGTGTGTGCGTGTGTTGGGAGAGACGAAAGAGATTGATAAAGAGCAGGGGAGACGCGCTGCGCTCTGATCGAGACGGATATCTCAAAGGTTATTTTTTTAAATGAATTAGAAACAAATGGTCCGGATGTTCGCTCGAAAATTCCTGCCGAAGTTCGAGTCCTAAAAAAAGGGCTAAGGTACAGCCTTACCGGGCCATGATGGGAGAAGAAGACCCCCCACAACAAGGCAGATCCGCCAGTCCCCAAAGGAACCAAAGTGCTGCACCGGTCCTACGAAAAGAGCTACGCGTGTCACTGCATCGTATTATTTCCCACGAAAAGCCTAGACCTCCAACCATCTCCGGGCCTAAGCGCATGGGCCGCCCACCAAATCCTAGACCTCCAGCCATCTCCGGGCCCAAGCGCATGGGCCGCCCACCAAAGCCAAGACCTCCAGCCATCTCCGGGCCCAAGCGCATGGGCCGCCCACCAAAGCCAAGACCTCCAGCTATCTCCGGGCCTAAGCGCATGGGCCGCCCACCAAAGCCAAGACCTCCAGCTATCTCCGGGCCTAAGCGCATGGGCCGCCCACCAAAGCCAACGACCTCAGACAGGTAAAACATGCCCCCCAAAACACAAAATTAATTTCAATGTATGGTTGTGTATTTTCTAACACTTTTCCCATCTCTAACGTGTTGCAGGCGCTGATGTACCCGCCCTGAGATCCACTGGAGAGGGGGAAACCGCCAGAGAAGAGACAGCATCAAATAAACAAATACATGAGTCAAAAATGAGTAATAAAATCAATGTTGAAACGCAAATGTGTCTGAATTGTGGGGAAATGTCAAATAAATATGCGCCTGGTTCAGGCGCTGGTTTGGCTAAAAATGACTAAGTGTTTCTTGCCTGTTGGTGAAATTCTTCTAAGTGTTTAGAGGTGGCCAGGCCTATATTTTCTAAGTGTTTGGGCTCCATGATCCACGACCAGGCCGAGGCCTGGTCGTGGAAGTTCCCCCCAGATAGTGTCTGTGCCTGGGCCTGTGAACATTCAAATGCTGCCCTGAGACCAGCATTCAAATGCTGCCCTCAGGGCAGCATTCAAATGCTGCCCTCAACAGAGCCCAAAATGAGGCTCTGTTTTGGGGTAGAAAAGTGGAGCGAGACCCAAAAAAAAAAAAAGCTCCATGGTTCCCATGGTGCTTGACGAGGCCGAGACGAGGCTGTTTTGGGCTAGAAAAAGTGGAGCATTTTCTATCCCAAAACGAGGCTCTGTTTTGGGGTAGAAAAGTGGAGCGAGTCCCTGGCAGAGCCTGGAGGTCCCTCCGAGCCCATTCAAATGCTGCCCTCAGGGCAGCATTTTCTACCCCAAAACGAGGCTTTGTTTTGGGGCAGCAAAGTGGAGCGAGTCCCTGGCAGAGCCTGGAGGTCCCTCCGAGCCCATGAGGTCTGGGTCAAAGCTCCCCCGTCCCCCCCGACGTTTTTTTCGGCCGACAGGCCCCATCCCGTATGTAGGAAGGCCGCCCGGGGGTCCCCGGACCTGGGCGGGCGGCCTGGCCGGTCCCCGAAAAAAAAAAAAAAAATGCGGAAACAGGAGACCTACATGGTTGATCCTGAAAGTATATTATATGCTTGTCTAGGTCACTCTCGGATTCCATTCAAGAGCTTCGGCCCTTGAGTGGATCCGGGGGTATGCATTGGTAGTGCATGGATATGTACCCGGGTCCCTCTTGGGGCACCCGGGTCCCACCTGGGACTAAAACTGCTTTAAAAAAAACTGCTTTTTACTAAAATAAACACTAAAAGCCCACCGCTGCGGTCCCTGCGGACATGTGTCTTTGAGCCGGGTTGGAAGCTGACAGTTGCCCCTAGGACGGACGCGTACTAGTGGGTGCTGGCAGTTTGTGGCCTTGGTTCTGGTGATCAAGTATAGAGTAGTCCCAGGGGCGGGCGGTTCTTTTGGCCGCGGGACCCCACCACTTAAGGCCCAGGAGGGGTGCTTAAAGGTGGGTACTCGGGGACGGGCGGAGCGCCTGGTTCCCCGGGCCTGTTTGGAAATCGCACTAAGTATGAAAGAGCCCCAGGGGCGGGCGGTTCTTTTGGCCGCGGCACCCCACCACTTAATGCCCAGGAGGGGTGCTTAAAGGTGGGTACTCGGGGACCCACGGAGCGCAGGTCCCCCTGGAAGTGCTCCCCGGAGTTCGTTGGTAGTGCATGGCCGGGTGTGGGCGCCCTCCCCCGGGCAGAGGTCCCCAGGGTGTAGCCCCTGGTCCCTGTGTTGGTTGTTGGGTGCCCCCCGTGGCCACGTGGCGGCGCCATACGAGGGGACCCCAGGGGACCCGCAGAGAGCAGGTGCCTGGTTCCCAGGCCCTGGTTCAGAGTTCAAATGCTGCCCTCAGGGCAGCATTCAAATGCTGCCCTCAGGGCAGCAATTTAACATGGTTGTATGTATAGCATTTAAGCTGCCCTGAGAGCAGCATTCAAATGCTGCCCTGAGACCAGCATTCAAATGCTTAGGTTCACATCTCGGGAACTCGGGACCGCCCGGAGCTGTGGTTGGTCTCCCCTTGTAGCCACGGTTGTTGCGGACCCGGAGAACCCATCCCCGCGCTCCGGGTCCCCCCCGCGGCCGGGATAGAGGCCGTGCAAGGCGGCCAGTTTTTTGCGGCGCGTTGTAGACAATTGCCTCCGTCGGAGCGGCTATTTTACCCAGGACATTTAGGTTCACATCTCGGGAACGCGGGACCGCCCGGAGCTGTGGTTGGTCTCCCCTTGTAGCCACGGTTGTTGCGGACCCGGATAAACCATCCCCGCGCTCCGAGTCCCCCCCGCGGCCGGGATAGAGGCCGTGCAAGGCGCATTTTTGGTGAAAGTGTTTTTTTTCTTCTAAGTGTTTAGGGGTGGGCAGGCATTTTATAAGTGTCCCATGGCGCGGCTGCATTGCACCGGGCTGGCCCGGGGTTCCCTGGGGCCCTGTGGGGGTCTCTGTGGCCCGGCTCCCTGGTCCCATGGCCCGGCTGCATTGCACCAGACTGGCCCGGTGCAAACAAAAACGGGGCGGGCGCATCCCTCGCCCGTGGCCACCGCTGACATGACAAACAAAAACAGGGAGAGCGCGTCCCTCGCCCGTGGCCACCGCTGACATGACAAACAAAAACGGGGCGGGCGCGTCCCTCGCCCGTGGCCACCGCTGACATGACAAACAAAAACGGGGAGAGCGCGTCCCTCGCCCGTGGCCACCGCTGACATGACAAACAAAAACGGGGAGAGCGCGTCCCTCGCCCGTGGCCACCGCTGACATGACAAACAAAAACGGGGAGAGCGCGTCCCTCGCCCGTGGCCACCGCTGACATGACAAACAAAAACGGGGCGGCCGCGTCCCTCGCCCGTGGCCACCGCTGACAGGACTTTTTCCCCAACGAGACTTTTTCCCCAAAGGGACATTCATTCTGAAGTGGTCATGTGAAATGAATGAACTTGGTAGTGTTAAACACTGAGATGCACTTTGGTGTAAAAGCCCTGTATAGGCTGTCTGCCCTGTATAGGCTGTCTGCCCTGTATAGGCTGTCTGCTGTCTGCCCTGTATAGGCTGTCTGCTGTCTGCCCTGTATAGGCTGTCTGCTGTCTGCCCTGTATAGGCTGTCTGCTGTCTGCCCTGTATAGGCTGTCTGCTGTCTGCCCTGTATAGGCTGTCTGCTGTCTGCCCTGTATAGGCTGTCTGCTGTCTGCCCTGTATAGGCTGTCTGCTGTCTGCCCTGTATAGGCTGTCTGCTATGTCTGCCCTGTATAGCCTGTCTGCTGTCTGCCCTGTATAGGCTGTCTGCTGTCTGCCCTGTATAGGCTGTCTGCTGTCTGCCCTGTATAGGCTGTCTGCCCTGTATAGGCTGTCTGCTGTCTGCCCTGTATAGGCTGTCTGCTGTCTGCCCTGTATAGGCTGTCTGCTGTCTGCCCTGTATAGGCTGTCTGCTGTCTGCCCTGTATAGGCTGTCTGCTGTCTGCCCTGTATAGGCTGTCTGCTGTCTGCCCTGTATAGGCTGTCTGCTGTCTGCCCTGTATAGGCTGTCTGCTGTCTGCCCTGTATAGGCTGTCTGCTATGTCTGCCCTGTATAGCCTGTCTGCTGTCTGCCCTGTATAGGCTGTCTGCTGTCTGCCCTGTATAGGCTGTCTGCTGTCTGCCCTGTATAGGCTGTCTGCCCTGTATAGGCTGTCTGCTGTCTGCCCTGTATAGGCTGTCTGCTGTCTGCCCTGTATAGGCTGTCTGCTGTCTGCCCTGTATAGGCTGTCTGCTGTCTGCCCTGTATAGGCTGTCTGCTGTCTGCCCTGTATAGGCTGTCTGCTGTCTGCCCTGTATAGGCTGTCTGCTGTCTGCCCTGTATAGGCTGTCTGCTGTCTGCCCTGTATAGGCTGTCTGCTATGTCTGCCCTGTATAGGCTGTCTGCTGTCTGCCCTGTATAGGCTGTCTGCTGTCTGCCCTGTATAGGCTGTCTGATGTCTGCCCTGTATAGGCTGTCTGCTGTCTGCCCTCTGTATAGGCTGTCTGCTGTCTGCCCTGTATAGGCTGTCTGCCCTGTATAGGCTGTCTGCCCTGTATAGCCTGTCTGCTGTCTGTCCTGTATAGGCTGTCTGCTGTCTGCCCTGTATAGGCTGTCTGCCCTGTATAGGCTGTCTGCCCTGTATAGCCTGTCTGCTGTCTGTCCTGTATAGGCTGCCTGCTGTCTGCCCTGTATAGGCTGTCTGCTGTCTGCCCTGTATAGGCTGTCTGCTGTCTGCCCTGTATAGGCTGTCTGCCCTGTATAGGCTGTCTGCCCTGTATAGCCTGTCTGCTGTCTGTCCTGTATAGGCTGTCTGCTGTCTGCCCTGTATAGGCTGTCTGCCCTGTATAGCCTGTCTGCTGTCTGTCCTGTATAGCCTGTCTGCTGTCTGCCCTGTATAGGCTGTCTGCTGTCTGCCCTGTATAGGCTGTCTGCTGTCTGCCCTCTGTATAGGCTGTATGCTGTCTGCCCTGTATAGGCTGTCTGCTGTCTGCCCTGTATAGGCTGTCTGCCCTCTGTATAGGCTGTCTGCTGTCTGCCCTGTATAGGCTGTCTGCCCTGTATAGGCTGTCTGCTGTCTGCCCTGTATAGGCTGTCTGCCCTCTGTATAGGCTGTCTGCTGTCTGCCCTCTGTATAGGCTGTCTGCCCTGGGCTGTCTGCTGTCTGCCCTGTATAGGCTGTCTGCCCTGTATAGGCTGTCTGCTGTCTGCCCTGTATAGGCTGTCTGCTGTCTGCCCTGGGTATAGGCTGTCTGCCCTCTGTATAGGCTGTCTGCTGTCTGCCCTGTATAGGCTGTCTGCTGTCTGCCCTGTATAGGCTGTCTGCTGTCTGCCCCACCACACTACTGAAGGCTGTCATTGCAGTATACAGGCCACATAGCAATGTTTTGATCCTGCATGGTGGAGCTGTGTTGTGCCATTTCTTGTTTTTTTGTATCAGGACTGATACAAAAAAACACTTTAGCTAAAAAAGATCTGCAAGCTCATAGAGTGCTGTGCTACAAGCTTGTAGATCTAATTTAGAAAAATCACACCCGTGTGAACTGGGTGACCATAGCAACCATGCTCATTTTTGAGTGGTGTAAACCACTCCAACAACTGGCTTTGTACCTGTGTCTGTTCGTACCAAAAAATCACACCCGTGTGAACTGAGTGGTGTAAGGTCTTATATAGACTGATCAGCTGTGGTCTGACGTAATGTCTGACGTAATGAAATCACACCCGTGTGAACTGGGTGACCGTAGCAAACATGCTCATTTTTTGGTACGAACAGACACGTAAACTAACAAAGCCAGTTGTAGGAGTGGTTTACACCACTCAAACATCATGAAAATGTGGCACACATCTTTGAATATATATATATATATATATATATATAACGGCTTTTGCACATCTTTATTGATATATTGAATAAAAAGAAGATGTTCCGTTTCATCTGTGGTATTTCTTTTGTAAGATATAGCATCCAGAAAAGCTAATGGGTGGAACAAGGTTGAGATACAAAAATGTGACACAAGTCATTTCTGTACCAACCATTTCCGATCTGTAAAAGGTATAAATTAGGTATACGTTGCAACTATTCCTCATTTACCAACATGAGGTAAGTATCTGTTAATAGTTAACATATGCTATTGGGACGTTATTCTGAAGTTGCAACTATTCCTCATTTACCAACATGAGTTAAGTATTTGTTAATAGTTAACATATGCTATTGGGACGTTATTCTAAAGTTGCAACTATTCCTCATTTACCAACATGAGTTAAGTATTTGTTAATAGTTAACATATGCTATTGGGACGTTATTCTAAAGTTGCAACTATTCCTCATTTACCAACTTGAGTTAAGTATTTGTTAATAGTTAACATATGCTATTGGGACGTTATTCTAAAGTTGCAACTATTCCTCATTTACCAACATGAGTTAAGTATTTGTTAATAGTTAACATATGCTATTGGGACGTTATTCTAAAGTTGCAACTATTCCTCATTTATTAACATGAGTAAATTAGGAATTGTCGCAACTTTATAATAACGTCCAGATAACTTATATTAACTATTAACAAATGCTTAACTAGCCATTAGTAAGTGATTTACTAATGGCTTGATCATAATCATTAAATATTTATAACGCAGTTATAAATAATTAGCATACAGTTGATAAGTTCACTAATAGTTTGGGATAACTATTAGGCATGGTTTTATAACTCCTTAACTAACTGTTAACAAATATATTAAGCGACTCAGCCGCAGCGGCCGGCAGCTAGTGGATGGGGGGGAGGGGGGGCATAGTATCGGGTTTCAAGCAGTGTTTTCTGTGCCACATGTGGAGGAGGAGGACTTATGTCACTGGAGAAGGAAAAAAACATGTACATGTGATGCGGAAATCCGCCGCGAGGAGACAACATACCCCACCGAGCCTGCACCTGATGTACACTCGCTCTATGCGGTCTCGGAGAGCCCACTCGGCTCCTCCACTCGGCTCCACTCTCCTCCACGATGGAGCACATTAACAATCGGAACGTTCCGGGTCAAGCTGGAATGACCCCGAGTGAGCGAGTGGCCGAGATTTTGGGTATTGGAATTTGGCTGTAGACACAGAGAGAGACAGAGAGAGAGACAGACATAGAGATACACTCACACACACAGAGAGAGAGAGGTAGAGAGACATAGAGACACACTCACACAGAGAGAGAGAGAGAGAGAGAGAGAGAGAGAGAGAGAGCGAGAGAGAGAGTATAGTTCTAATGTACTCACGCCCAGCATTCTCGGAGCGCTCGGAGGGTCTGAGGTCTCGTTTGGCGTCGAGATGCAGAACTCCAAACCACTGCTTCAGTCTGGAGGCCAGGCTACGGAGGTCTGAGTCGCTGCACACTGCGCACGCACACACACACATGCACGCACGCACGCACGCACACACACACGCACACACGCACGCATCAATTGGCCATCCATTATACGTCTTCAAGGAGAGAATACTGTTTCTGTCAGGAAGAAACCTCACATGTTCTAAAACTGTAACTTTTCAGGGTTGAAATCCAAAAGAAGCAAAAAGCAAGTAAACAGAACTACAGATTTAAATTGATGGTACACACATTAACCAGCTAATTTTATTAAAAGCTTATTTTATTGGTAAAAAAGGTACATTTCCTTTCCGTCTAATTTATTGACGTCTCCCGTCTTTCCACAAAATGATAGAAAATGCTGGATAAGAACCACCTGGATGAGACCTGGATGAGACCTGGATGAGACCTGGATGAGACTGATCCATTAGAACCACCTGGATGAGACCTGGATGAGACCTGGATGAGACCTGGATGAGACTGATCCATTAGAACCACCTGGATGAGACCTGGATGAGACCTGGATGAGACCTGGATGAGACTGATCCATTAGAACCACCTGGATGAGACCTGGATGAGACTGATCCATTAGAACCACCTGGATGAGACCTGGATGAGACTGATCCATTAGAACCACCTGGATGAGACCTGGATGAGACCTGGATGAGACTGATCCATTAGAACCACCTGGATGAGACCTGGATGAGACCTGGATGAGACCTGGATGAGACTGATCCATTAGAACCACCTGGATGAGACCTGGATGAGACCTGGATGAGACCTGGATGAGACTGATCCATTAGAACCACCTGGATGAGACCTGGGTGAGACCTGGATGAGACTGATCCATTAGAACCACCTGGATGAGACCTGGATGAGACTGATCCATTAGAACCACCTGGATGAGACCTGGATGAGACCTGGATGATACCTGGATGAGACTGATCCATTAGAACCACCTGGATGAGACCTGGATGAGACCTGGATGAGACCTGGATGAGACTGATCCATTAGAACCACCTGGATGAGACCTGGATGAGACCTGGATGAGACCTGGATGAGACTGATCCATTAGAACCACCTGGATGAGACCTGGATGAGACCTGGATGAGACCTGGATGAGACTGATCCATTAGAACCACCTGGATGAGACCTGGGTGAGACCTGGATGAGACTGATCCATTAGAACCACCTGGATGAGACCTGGATGAGACCTGGATGAGACCTGGATGAGACTGATCCATTAGAACCACCTGGATGAGACCTGGATGAGACCTGGATGAGACCTGGATGAGACTGATCCATTAGAACCACCTGGATGAGACCTGGATGAGACCTGGATGAGACCTGGATGAGACTGATCCATTAGAACCACCTGGATGAGACCTGGATGAGACCTGGATGAGACCTGGATGAGACTGATCCATTAGAACCACCTGGATGAGACCTGGATGAGACCTGGATGAGACTGATCCATTAGAACCACCTGGATGAGACCTGGATGAGACCTGGATGAGACCTGGATGAGACCTGGATGAGACCTGGATGAGACTGATCCATTAGAACCACCTGGATGAGACTGATCCATTAGAACCACCTGGATGAGACCTGGATGAGACCTGGATGAGACTGATCCATTAGAACCACCTGGATGAGACCTGGATGAGACCTGGATGAGACCTGGATGAGACCTGGATGAGACTGATCCATTAGAACCACCTGGATGAGACCTGGATGAGACCTGGATGAGACTGATCCATTAGAACCACCTGGATGAGACCTGGATGAGACCTGGATGAGACCTGGATGAGACCTGGATGAGACCTGGATGAGACTGATCCATTAGAACCACCTGGATGAGACCTGGATGAGACCTGGATGAGACCTGGATGAGACCTGGATGAGACCTGGATGAGACTGATCCATTAGAACCACCTGGATGAGACCTGGATGAGACCTGGATGAGACCTGGATGAGACTGATCCATTAGAACCACCTGGATGAGACCTGGATGAGACCTGGATGAGACCTGGATGAGACTGATCCATTAGAACCACCTGGATGAGACCTGGATGAGACCTGGATGAGACCTGGATGAGACTGATCCATTAGAACCACCTGGATGAGACCTGGATGAGACCTGGATGAGACCTGGATGAGACTGATCCATTAGAACCACCTGGATGAGACCTGGATGAGACCTGGATGAGACTGATCCATTAGAACCACCTGGATGAGACCTGGATGAGACCTGGATGAGACCTGGATGAGACCTGGGTGAGACCTGGATGAGACTGATCCATTAGAACCACCTGGATGAGACCTGGATGAGACCTGGATGAGACCTGGATGAGACCTGGATGAGACCTGGATGAGACTGATCCATTAGAACCACCTGGATGAGACCTGGATGAGACCTGGATGAGACCTGGATGAGACCTGGATGAGACCTGGATGAGACCTGGATGAGACTGATCCATTAGAACCACCTGGATGAGACCTGGATGAGACCTGGATGAGACCTGGATGAGACCTGGATGAGACTGATCCATTAGAACCACCTGGATGAGACCTGGATGAGACCTGGATGAGACCTGGATGAGACCTGGATGAGACCTGGATGAGACTGATCCATTAGAACCACCTGGATGAGACTGATCCATTAGAACCACCTGGATGAGACTGATGGATAAGTTGCTCATTATCAATAAATGTTAACAAGCTCCATCCCTACGAGCGGTCGCTCTGTTTGACTCTCGGTTATAACAGCGGGCGACAGCCAGACGGTTATAACAGCCAGACGGTTATAACAGCGGGCGACAGCCAGACGGTTATAACAGCCAGACGGTTATAACAGCCAGACGGTTATAACAGCCAGACGGTTATAACAGCCAGACGGTTATAACAGCCAGTCGGTTATAACAGCCAGACGGTTATAACAGACAGTCGGTTATAACAGCCAGACGGTTATAACAGCCAGACGGTTATAACAGCCAGACGGTTATAACAGCCAGACGGTTATAACAGCCAGACGGTTATAACAGCCAGACGGTTATAACAGCCAGACGATTATAACAGCCAGACGGTTATAACAGCGGGCGACAGCCAGACGAATTTTCCGGAAGTGCATTATTTGTCAACGGGACCCGGCCGACTACTGGCGCTAGAGGCGATAGAGGCGATAGAGGCGATAGCAGGCGAACAGGCGATGGTCGGAAAGTGGGCGGAGGAACGTCGGCCGAAAAGATAAAAATAATTCATCTTTTGGGCGACGTCGCCCTGGCGATAGTGGGCGATTGGGGCGATAGCCAATGAAATTCAAGCGACGCTCGCCGTCGGTCTCCCGCTGTTAAAACTGTACTGAAATGTACAGTATGTACAGTATGTGATACAGTCAGTCTGGAAGGAGGCGGTGAATCTTTTATAGGGTTCTGTTAAATAAATGGTTGAGAAACTACAGGAGATTAAAGCTTCCTATATCAGTCCAAATAGCTTAGAAAGAGAGAGTGTATGTGTGAGTGAGTGAGTGAGTGAGTGAGTGAGTACCTCAGTGCTACAGCAGACAGTGATGTGCCTTCACACTGCATCACTCACTTTGATGCTCTCTCTCTCTCTCTCTCTCTCTCTCTCTCTCTCTCTCTCTCTCTCTCTCTAATTCCTTAACACTTACAGCGCTAGCATTTATTGAAAAATGAGGATCTAATTCACGCCAGCATTTTTTCCAGTCGAGCTCTTATTTTGAAAAGCCACATTTCCAGTCTACCGGAAGTAGTATTAACCTAGGAAGCTGAATGGAGCCTGGACAGGCCTTGTTTACAATATGAATCCAAACCGGGGCTCTGGAGAGCTCCACATCGTCGGCTCTGTGCCGTCAAAGAAACGTTGTTTTGACCAAAATGCCATCTGGGACAAGGAATAGGAGATACAGGCGATTGAAAGAAACGGATAGAATGGATTATTATGGCGACGACGATCTAAGATGGGCGACCCAGTGCTGTGTTAACAACATAGCTAGCTAACCGGCTAACGTAAGTATCATTATGGCTCGATCGATCGAATGCACTATAAAAGCGCAATTGCCATTAATCAACGGCAATGGCGGTAAGTGTTGTATCAAAAAATAGGCTTCAATTGACCTACATCTACGGCAATGGCTCCGTTTTTTTCATTTTTTTTCATGTCACGTGAAAGCAGAGAATCATAGCTTCAAAATGACATACTGGTTGTTCAGTTTGACCCAGCAGTTTTGGAGATATGGCTTATAGTCAACCAATATGTCCAATTGAAGCTATGATTCCCTGCTTTCACATGACATGAAAAATGAAAAAGATCCAATGAGTTAGTGTTTGTCAAGGTGGGTAATAATTATACCCACCAGTATTGGTGGTTTTGGTGTGTGAGGGTTTATAGATCTCCTGCGCAGGCAGACAGGGACACGGACCGTCGCACTTCATCGAGATCGCCTTCCCAGACGTGCAGCTCTGGAACTCCAGCTTACACTGTGGAAACACACAAAGCACCATGGGTAATGCAGTCTTTGTTTCCTAGTTGTGTAGTCCAGGAACTCCAGTTTATGCTGTAGAAACACACAAAGCACCATGGGTAATGGAGTCTTTGTTTCCTAGTTGTGTAGTCCAGGAACTCCAGTTTATACTGTAGAAAAACACCACACAAAGCACCATGGGTAATGGAGTCTTTGTTTCCTAGTTGTGTAGCCCTGTGGAACTCCAGTTTATACTGTAGAAAAACACCACACAAAGCACCATGGGTAATGGAGTCTTTATTTCACTGTTGTATCCTCAGACAGTTTGGAAGCGCTCGTTATCAGCAAAGCAACCTCCTGCTGCCTCCTGCATTGTGTGCAAATTCAGAACAGGCGGTGCGCATGGGCCGTTGAGTGACTTCGACGAGCGCTTCCTCCACTTCACTTCCACTTTGCAGAAAGAAAGAGAGAGGATAATTCAAGCTTTTCGTACAGCAGTAATGTCTGTGAGTTTGAGGTTGTTTAATACAATAAGATAGGACCTTTCTAGATAAGATAAGATAAGATAAGATAAGATAAGATAATTATTGTCACTGTATGAAACATCATGAATGACCATATGAATCATGTGGCGGAGTTCCTCTGGTGTTAATTACAGACCAGACCATTGAGGTGGTGTCCAACTTGTAGGTGTCATTAGTGCATCCAGTCCTGGTTTCTCCTCCATGGATAAACATGACCTTCCCCAAGACACAGGCTGAGTGGTTCTCCCTCCCCTCTGGAACAGACCAAGAAACCCTGGGTTTAAACCATCTGTGGGCGTCCACATCAAATGCATAAAGCATGTTGCAGTTCTCATCCGAGTAGTACTGACGACCTCCCCAGAGGTAGATGAGCTCTTCAACCAGGACAGCCGAGTGGCCGTAGCGCGAGGATGGAAACTCAAGGTGGCGTTCTCCTCTTCCTGGTGTCACCGAGGTCAAATACCTCCAGCGCAACGACACTGTGTTGAAAACACGCACACCAATCTGAGCCTTGTGGTCGTTATCATAGAGCTTTCCAAAGCAGTAAACCTCGTCTCCAACTGTAACCAAGGCAGTAAACCTCGTCTCCAACTGTAACCAAAGCAGTAAACCTCGTCTCCAACTGTAACCAAGGCAGTAAACCTCGTCTCCAACTGTAACCAAAGCAGTAAACCTCGTCTCCAACTGTAACCAAGGCAGTAAACCTCGTCTCCAACTGTAACCAAGGCAGTAAACCTCGTCTCCAACTGTAACAGCTGCCTGTCCGTCCATCCGTGGGCCTACACTATGATGCAGCGATAATAAAATTAGAGTCCTAGTGTTGTGTGTTCTACTGCTTCTATTGGTTCACTGGCACAAATGACTCACAAAGTGTGATGAATCCACAAAGCCAAATCTTATGAGTTGGGTTTCGCTCTATTTATCTTTCGCTCTATTTTCGATCTATTTGATCTTCATCAGGTCATCGTCATGACCTGATGAAGATCAAATAGATCGAAACGTTGTCAGAATTTTCAATAAAGAACGTCTTTCTTATACCCATGGTGTGCGGGCTCCATCCAATACCTACTTAAACTGGAAGGAAACATAATCCATCCCACTCCACTACAGGTAATCCCTTATATAGACACGCAAAAAACCCTTAATTCTATTACTAAAAACCAGATTATACATCATACTTTTGCATGTTGGAAAGAAACTATTAAACTAATGGGAAAACAAAACACCTTGTTAATGAGCATGCCTTTGTGGAACAACCCTTGTGTCCCCAAAATTATTAGTGATGGGATATCTGAAAACTGGAGATCCAAGGGAATCAGTGAGATAAGAGACTTGTATAATCAAAGCATTTTTTCTGATTTTAATTCCCTAAGAGCGAAATATAACTTACCAACATCCAACTTTTTTAAATATTTACAGATACGGAATTGGGTAAAAAATAACAGTTATAGCTATCCCCATATGACTGAAACACCAATAGAGAAACTGTTTAACAACATCATCGAAGGGCCTTGTATCTAAGATGTACACACTGATGGACAACGAGCAGAAAGATGATAAGATGCTACAACAAAAAAACAAATGGGAAAAAGACATTAAACACAAATATACTATGAAAGAATGGCAGTCATTGCTCCAGAACACCCAAACAACTTTAACAAATACCAAACACAGGTTAATTCAATTTAATATATTACACAGAATTTACTATACACCTCACAGATTATATCAATTTAGCTACGAGACATCACCCAACTGTCTTCGATGCCAACACGTTAAAGGAGATCTAATCCACACGTTCTGGAATTGCCGGAAGTTAAATTATTATTGGAAATTCATATTTGAACAACTTTCTAAAATTATTGGAAAAACTGTGACTGATGCACGAATAGCTATTTTAGGTGATGTCTCTATGCTGAGCAATCTTGACGTCTTTGAAAATAAATGTATCCTGTTAGCAATGTCTGCTGCAAAAAAAATTATTCTCTGTCATTGGAAATCCGAACCCCCTCCCCCGACTAAACAATGGTGGGCAGAACTCCTATCTTATTGCACACCGGACAAAATCATGTATAATGTAAAAGGAAAAATGTCGCACTTTCAGAAGATCTGGGGTCGGGCAATGGATTACATCCCAAACATGGGACGTGAACTGGAGAGGGCTAATTGAAGCATAATGGAGATTGTCGATGATATCATTGTTACAATTGTCTACCTGTCATTCTTGTTGTTGTCATGTTTATTATTTATGTTTTTAGCACAGATGATCATGGACATAAGAAAATCATGCATTTGTTAGTTTCTTGTACTAGGAAGGGTCGGGGAAGGGTTGGGGTTGTTTAGTTAGGAAATGTATTTATTTATAGGTTGCATTTTATAACTGTATGTAAATGAAATGTTAAAAGCAAATAAAAGATAATAATTCAAAAAAAAAAAAAGAAGTGTGACCGTGGACCAGGCCTCTTCACGGAGCTCATCAGAAGTGTGACCGTGGACCTCTTCATGGAGCCCATCAGAAGTGTGACCGTGGACCAGGCCTCTTCATGCAGCCCATCAGAAGTGTGACCGTGGACCAGGCCTCTTCACGGAGCTCATCAGAAGTGTGACCGTGGACCAGGCCTCTTCATGGAGCTCATCAGAAGTGTGACCGTGGACCAGGCCTCCTCATGGAGCTCATCAGAAGTGTGACCGTGGACCAGGCCTCCTCATGGAGCCCATCAGAAGTGTGACCGTGGACCAGGCCTCT
This sequence comes from Electrona antarctica, assembly GCF_951216825.1. Taxonomy (NCBI): domain Eukaryota; kingdom Metazoa; phylum Chordata; class Actinopteri; order Myctophiformes; family Myctophidae; genus Electrona; species Electrona antarctica. Next base: position 9,914 of record NW_027638387.1, on the reverse strand, counting down.
TCATGCAGCCCATCAGAAGTGTGACCGTGGACCAGGCCTCTTCAAGGAGCCCATCAGAAGTGTGACCGTGGACCAGGCCTCCTCATGGAGCCCATCAGAAGTGTGACCGTGGACCAGGCCTCCTCATGGAGCCCATCAGAAGTGTGACCGTGGACCAGGCCTCTTCATGGAGCCCATCAGAAGTGTGACCGTGGACCAGGCCTCCTCATGGAGCCCATCAGAAGTGTGACCGTGGACCAGGCCTCTTCATGGAGCCCATCAGAAGTGTGACCGTGGACCAGGCCTCCTCATGGAGCCCATCAGAAGTGTGACCGTGGACCAGGCCTCTTCACGGAGCTCATCAGAAGTGTGACCGTGGACCAGGCCTCCTCATGGAGCTCATCAGAAGTGTGACCGTGGACCAGGCCTCTTCATGCAGCCCATCAGAAGTGTGACCGTGGACCAGGCCTCTTCATGGAGCCCATCAGAAGTGTGACCGTGGACCAGGCCTCCTCATGGAGCCCATCAGAAGTGTGACCGTGGACCAGGCCTCTTCACGGAGCCCATCAGAAGTGTGACCGTGGACCAGGCCTGTTCATGGAGCCCATCAGAAGTGTGACCGTGGACCAGGACTCTTCATGCAGCCCATCAGAAGTGTGACCGTGGACCAGGCCTCTTCATGGAGCCCATCAGAAGTGTGACCGTGGACCAGGCCTCCTCATGCAGCCCATCAGAAGTGTGACCGTGGACCAGGCCTCCTCACGGAGCCCATCAGAAGTGTGACCGTGGACCAGGCCTCCTCATGGAGCCCATCAGAAGTGTGACCGTGGACCTCTTCATGGAGCCCATCAGAAGTGTGACCGTGGACCAGGCCTCCTCATGGAGCCCATCAGAAGTGTGACCGTGGACCAGGCCTCCTCATGGAGCCCATCAGAAGTGTGACCGTGGACCAGGCCTCCTCATGGAGCCCATCAGAAGTGTGACCGTGGACCAGGCCTCCTCATGTAGCCCATCAGAAGTGTGACCGTGGACCAGGCCTCCTCATGGAGCCCATCAGAAGTGTGACCGTGGACCAGGCCTCCTCATGGAGCCCATCAGAAGTGTGACCGTGGACCAGGCCTCCTCATGGAGCCCATCAGAAGTGTGACCGTGGACCAGGCCTCTTCATGGAGCCCATCAGAAGTGTGACCGTGGACCAGGCCTCCTCATGGAGCTCATCAGAAGTGTGACCGTGGACCAGGCCTCTTCATGGAGCCCATCAGAAGTGTGACCGTGGACCAGGCCTCCTCATGGAGCCCATCAGAAGTGTGACCGTGGACCAGGCCTCTTCATGCAGCCCACCAGAAGTGTGACCGTGGACCAGGCCTCTTCATGGAGCCCATCAGAAGTGTGACCGTGGAACAGGCCTCCTCATGGAGCCCATCAGAAGTGTGACCGTGGACCAGGCCTCCTCACGGAGCCCATCAGAAGTGTGACCGTGGACCAGGCCTCCTCACGGAGCCCATCAGAAGTGTGACCGTGGACCAGGCCTCCTCATGGAGCCCATCAGAAGTGTGACCGTGGACCAGGCCTCCTCACGGAGCCCATCAGAAGTGTGACCAGGCCTCCTCATGGAGCCCATCAGAATTGTGACCTATGGACCCGGCCTCCTCATGGAGCCCATCAGAAGTGTGACCGTGGACCAGGCCTCCTCATGGAGCCCATCAGAAGTGTGACCGTGGACCAGACCTCTTCATGCAGCCCATCAGAAGTGTGACCGTGGACCAGGCCTCCTCATGGAGCCCATCAGAAGTGTGACCGTGGACCAGGCCTCTTCACGGAGCCCATCAGAAGTGTGACCGTGGACCAGGCCTCCTCATGGAGCCCATCAGAAGTGTGACCGTGGACCAGGCCTCTTCATGGAGCCCATCAGAAGTGTGACCGTGGACCAGGCCTCCTCATGGAGCCCATCAGAAGTGTGACCGTGGACCAGGCCTCCTCATGGAGCCCATCAGAAGTGTGACCGTGGACCAGGCCTCTTCATGAACCCCATCAGAAGTGTGACCGTGGACCAGGCCTCTTCATGAACCCCATCAGAAGTGTGACCGTGGACCAGGCCTCTTCACGGAGCCCATCAGAAGTGTGACCGTGGACCCGGCCTCCTCATGGAGGAGCCCATCAGAAGTGTGACCGTGGACCAGGCCTCCTCATGGAGCCCATCAGAAGTGTGACCGTGGACCCGGCCTCCTCATGGAGCCCATCAGAAGTGTGACCGTGGACCCGGCCTCCTCATGGAGCCCATCAGAAGTGTGACCGTGGACCAGGCCTCCTCACGGAGCCCATCAGAAGTGTGACCGTGGACCAGGCCTCCTCACGGAGCCCATCAGAAGTGTGACCGTGGACCAGGCCTCCTCATGGAGCCCATCAGAAGTGTGACCGTGGACCAGGCCTCCTCATGGAGGAGCCCATCAGAAGTGTGACCGTGGACCAGGCCTCCTCATGGAGCCCATCAGAAGTGTGACCGTGGACCAGGCCTCTTCATGGAGCCCATCAGAAGTGTGACCGTGGACCAGGCCTCCTCATGGAGCCCATCAGAAGTGTGACCGTGGACCAGGCCTTCTCATGTAGCCCATCAGAAGTGTGACCGTGGACCAGGCCTCTTCATGGAGCCCATCAGAAGTGTGACCGTGGACCAGGCCTCCTCATGGAGCCCATCAGAAGTGTGACCGTGGACCAGGCCTCCTCATGGAGCCCATCAGAAGTGTGACCGTGGACCAGGCCTCCTCATGGAGCCCATCAGAAGTGTGACCGTGGACCAGGCCTCCTCATGGAGCCCATCAGAAGTGTGACCGTGGACCAGGCCTCCTCATGCAGCCCATCAGAAGTGTGACCGTGGACCAGGCCTCTTCATGGAGCCCATCAGAAGTGTGACCGTGGACCAGGCCTCTTCATGGAGCCCATATAGAAGTGTGACCGTGGACCAGCCTCCTCATGGAGCCCATCAGAAGTGTGACCGTGGACCAGGCCTCCTCATGGAGCCCATCAGAAGTGTGACCGTGGACCAGGCCTCTTCATGGAGCCCATATAGAAGTGTGACCGTGGACCAGGCCTCCTCATGGAGCCCATCAGAAGTGTGACCGTGGACCCGGCCTCCTCATGGAGCCCATCAGAAGTGTGACCGTGGACCCGGCCTCTTCATGGAGCCCATCAGAAGTGTGACCGTGGAGCAGGCCTCTTCATGCAGCCCATCAGAAGTGTGACCGTGGACCAGGCCTCCTCATGGAGCCCATCAGAAGTGTGACCGTGGACCAGGCCTCCTCATGGAGCCCATCAGAAGTGTGACCGTGGACCAGGCCTCCTCATGGAGCCCATCAGAAGTGTGACCGTGGACCAGGCCTCCTCATGCAGCCCATCAGAAGTGTGACCGTGGACCAGGCCTCTTCACGGAGCCCATCAGAAGTGTGACCGTGGACCAGGCCTCCTCATGGAGCCCATCAGAAGTGTGACCGTGGACCAGGCCTCCCCATGGAGCCCATCAGAAGTGTGACCGTGGACCAGGCCTCCCCATGGAGCCCATCAGAAGTGTGACCGTGGACCAGGCCTCCCCATGGAGCCCATCAGAAGTGTGACCGTGGACCAGGCCTCCCCATGGAGCCCATCAGAAGTGTGACCGTGGACCAGGCCTCCCCATGGAGCCCATCAGAAGTGTGACCGTGGACCAGGCCTCCTCATGGAGCCCATCAGAAGTGTGACCGTGGACCAGGCCTCCCCATGGAGCCCATCAGAAGTGTGACCGTGGACCAGGCCTCCTCATGCAGCCCATCAGAAGTGTGACCGTGGACCAGGCCTCCCCATGGAGCCCATCAGAAGTGTGACCGTGGACCAGGCCTCCCCATGGAGCCCATCAGAAGTGTGACCGTGGACCAGGCCTCCTCATGGAGCCCATCAGAAGTGTGACCGTGGACCAGGCCTCCCCATGGAGCCCATCAGAAGTGTGACCGTGGACCAGGCCTCCCCATGGAGCCCATCAGAAGTGTGACCGTGGACCAGGCCTCCCCATGGAGCCCATCAGAAGTGTGACCGTGGACCAGGCCTCCCCATGGAGCCCATCAGAAGTGTGACCGTGGACCAGGCCTCCCCATGGAGCCCATCAGAAGTGTGACCGTGGACCAGGCCTCCCCATGGAGCCCATCAGAAGTGTGACCGTGGACCAGGCCTCCTCATGGAGCCCATCATAAGTGTGACCGTGGACCAGGCCTCCCCATGGAGCCCATCAGAAGTGTGACCGTGGACCAGGCCTCCTCATGGAGCCCATCAGAAGTGTGACCGTGGACCAGGCCTCCTCATGCAGCCCATCAGAAGTGTGACCGTGGACCAGGCCTCCTCATGCAGCCCATCAGAAGTGTGACCGTGGACCAGGCCTCCTCATGGAGCCCATCAGAAGTGTGACGGTGGACCAGGCCTCCTCATGGAGCCCATCAGAAGTGTGACGGTGGACCAGGCCTCCTCATGGAGCCCATCAGAAGTGTGACCGTGGACCAGGCCTCCTCATGGAGCCCATCAGAAGTGTGACGGTGGACCAGGCCTCCTCATGGAGCCCATCAGAAGTGTGACCGTGGACCAGGCCTCCTCATGGAGCCCATCAGAAGTGTGACGGTGGACCAGGCCTCCTCATGGAGCCCATCAGAAGTGTGACGGTGGACCAGGCCTCCTCATGGAGCCCATCAGAAGTGTGACGGTGGACCAGGCCTCCTCATGGAGCCCATCAGAAGTGTGACGGTGGACCAGGCCTCCTCATGGAGCCCATCAGAAGTGTGACCGTGGACCAGGCCTCCTCATGCAGCCCATCAGAAGTGTGACCGTGGACCAGGCCTCCCCATGGAGCCCATCAGAAGTGTGACCGTGGACCAGGCCTCCCCATGGAGCCCATCAGAAGTGTGACCGTGGACCAGGCCTCCCCATGGAGCCCATCAGAAGTGTGACCGTGGACCAGGCCTCCCCATGGAGCCCATCAGAAGTGTGACCGTGGACCAGGCCTCCCCATGGAGCCCATCAGAAGTGTGACCGTGGACCAGGCCTCCCCATGGAGCCCATCAGAAGTGTGACCGTGGACCAGGCCTCCCCATGGAGCCCATCAGAAGTGTGACCGTGGACCAGGCCTCCTCATGGAGCCCATCAGAAGTGTGACCGTGGACCAGGCCTCCCCATGGAGCCCATCAGAAGTGTGACCGTGGACCAGGCCTCCTCATGGAGCCCATCAGAAGTGTGACCGTGGACCAGGCCTCCTCACGGAGCCCATCAGAAGTGTGACCGTGGACCAGGCCTCCCCATGGAGCCCATCAGAAGTGTGACCGTGGACCAGGCCTCCCCATGGAGCCCATCAGAAGTGTGACCGTGGACCAGGCCTCCCCATGGAGCCCATCAGAAGTGTGACCGTGGACCAGGCCTCCCCATGGAGCCCATCAGAAGTGTGACCGTGGACCAGGCCTCCCCATGGAGCCCATCAGAAGTGTGACCGTGGACCAGGCCTCTTCATGGAGCCCATCAGAAGTGTGACCGTGGACCAGGCCTCCCCATGGAGCCCATCAGAAGTGTGACCGTGGACCAGGCCTCCTCATGGAGCCCATCAGAAGTGTGACCGTGGACCAGGCCCCTTCATGGAGCCCATCAGAAGTGTGACCGTGGACCAGGCCCCTTCATGGAGCCCATCAGAAGTGTGACCGTGGACCAGGCCTCCTCATGGAGCCCATCAGAAGTGTGACCGTGGACCAGGCCTCCTCATGGAGCCCATCAGAAGTGTGACCGTGGACCAGGCCTCCTCATGGAGCCCATCAGAAGTGTGACCGTGGACCAGGCCTCCCCATGGAGCCCATCAGAAGTGTGACCGTGGACCAGGCCTCCCCATGGAGCCCATCAGAAGTGTGACCGTGGACCAGGCCTCCTCATGGAGCCCATCAGAAGTGTGACCGTGGACCAGGCCTCCCCATGGAGCCCATCAGAAGTGTGACCGTGGACCAGGCCTCCCCATGGAGCCCATCAGAAGTGTGACCGTGGACCAGGCCTCCTCATGGAGCCCATCAGAAGTGTGACCGTGGACCAGGCCTCCCCATGGAGCCCATCAGAAGTGTGACCGTGGACCAGGCCTCCCCATGGAGCCCATCAGAAGTGTGACCGTGGACCAGGCCTCCTCATGGAGCCCATCAGAAGTGTGACCGTGGACCAGGCCTCCTCATGGAGCCCATCAGAAGTGTGACCGTGGACCAGGCCTCCCCATGGAGCCCATCAGAAGTGTGAAGGACCAGGCCTCCTCATGGAGCCCATCAGAAGTGTGACCGTGGACCAGGCCTCCTCATGGAGCCCATCAGAAGTGTGACCGTGGACCAGGCCTCCCCATGGAGCCCATCAGAAGTGTGACCGTGGACCAGGCCTCCTCATGCAGCCCATCAGAAGTGTGACCGTGGACCAGGCCTCCCCATGGAGCCCATCAGAAGTGTGACCGTGGACCAGGCCTCCTCATGGAGCCCATCAGAAGTGTGACCGTGGACCAGGCCTCCCCATGCAGCCCATCAGAAGTGTGACCGTGGACCAGGCCTCCCATGGAGCCCATCAGAAGTGTGACCGTGGACCAGGCCTCCCCATGGAGCCCATCAGAAGTGTGACCGTGGACCAGGCCTCCCCATGGAGCCCATCAGAAGTGTGACCGTGGACCAGGCCTCCCCATGGAGCCCATCAGAAGTGTGACCGTGGACCAGGCCTCTTCATGGAGCCCATCAGAAGTGTGACCGTGGACCAGGCCTCTCATGGAGCCCATATAGAAGTGTGACCGTGGACCAGGCCTCCTCATGGAGCCCATCAGAAGTGTGACCGTGGACCAGGCCTCCTCATGGAGCCCATCAGAAGTGTGACCGTGGACCAGGCCTCTTCATGGAGCCCATCAGAAGTGTGACCGTGGACCAGGCCTCCTCATGGAGCCCATCAGAAGTGTGACCGTGGACCCGGCCTCCTCATGGAGCCCATCAGAAGTGTGACCGTGGACCCGGCCTCTTCATGGAGCCCATCAGAAGTGTGACCGTGGACCCGGCCTCTTCATGGAGCCCATCAGAAGTGTGACCGTGGACCAGGCCTCTCATGGCAGCCCATCAGAAGTGTGACCGTGGACCAGGCCTCCTCATGGAGCCCATCAGAAGTGTGACCGTGGACCAGGCCTCCTCATGGAGCCCATCAGAAGTGTGACCGTGGACCAGGCCTCCTCATGGAGCCCATCAGAAGTGTGACCGTGGACCAGGCCTCCTCATGCAGCCCATCAGAAGTGTGACCGTGGACCAGGCCTCTTCACGGAGCCCATCAGAAGTGTGACCGTGGACCAGGCCTCCTCATGGAGCCCATCAGAAGTGTGACCGTGGACCAGGCCTCCCCATGGAGCCCATCAGAAGTGTGACCGTGGACCAGGCCTCCCCATGGAGCCCATCAGAAGTGTGACCGTGGACCAGGCCTCCCCATGGAGCCCATCAGAAGTGTGACCGTGGACCAGGCCTCCCCATGGAGCCCATCAGAAGTGTGACCGTGGACCAGGCCTCCCCATGGAGCCCATCAGAAGTGTGACCGTGGACCAGGCCTCCTCATGGAGCCCATCAGAAGTGTGACCGTGGACCAGGCCTCCCCATGGAGCCCATCAGAAGTGTGACCGTGGACCAGGCCTCCTCATGCAGCCCATCAGAAGTGTGACCGTGGACCAGGCCTCCCCATGGAGCCCATCAGAAGTGTGACCGTGGACCAGGCCTCCCCATGGAGCCCATCAGAAGTGTGACCGTGGACCAGGCCTCCTCATGGAGCCCATCAGAAGTGTGACCGTGGACCAGGCCTCCCCATGGAGCCCATCAGAAGTGTGACCGTGGACCAGGCCTCCCCATGGAGCCCATCAGAAGTGTGACCGTGGACCAGGCCTCCCCATGGAGCCCATCAGAAGTGTGACCGTGGACCAGGCCTCCCCATGGAGCCCATCAGAAGTGTGACCGTGGACCAGGCCTCCCCATGGAGCCCATCAGAAGTGTGACCGTGGACCAGGCCTCCCCATGGAGCCCATCAGAAGTGTGACCGTGGACCAGGCCTCCTCATGGAGCCCATCAGAAGTGTGACCGTGGACCAGGCCTCCCCATGGAGCCCATCAGAAGTGTGACCGTGGACCAGGCCTCCTCATGGAGCCCATCAGAAGTGTGACCGTGGACCAGGCCTCCTCATGGAGCCCATCAGAAGTGTGACCGTGGACCAGGCCTCCTCATGGCAGCCCATCAGAAGTGTGACCGTGGACCAGGCCTCCTCATGGAGCCCATCAGAAGTGTGACGGTGGACCAGGCCTCCTCATGGAGCCCATCAGAAGTGTGACCGGTGGACCAGGCCTCCTCATGGAGCCCATCAGAAGTGTGACCGTGGACCAGGCCTCCTCATGGAGCCCATCAGAAGTGTGACGGTGGACCAGGCCTCCTCATGGAGCCCATCAGAAGTGTGACCGTGGACCAGGCCTCCTCATGGAGCCCATCAGAAGTGTGACGGTGGACCAGGCCTCCTCATGGAGCCCATCAGAAGTGTGACGTGGACCAGGCCTCCTCATGGAGCCCATCAGAAGTGTGACCGTGGACCAGGCCTCCTCATGGAGCCCATCAGAAGTGTGACCGTGGACCAGGCCTCCTCATGGAGCCCATCAGAAGTGTGACCGTGGACCAGGCCTCCTCATGGAGCCCATCAGAAGTGTGACCGTGGACCAGGCCTCCCCATGGAGCCCATCAGAAGTGTGACCGTGGACCAGGCCTCCCCATGGAGCCCATCAGAAGTGTGACCGTGGACCAGGCCTCCCCATGGAGCCCATCAGAAGTGTGACCGTGGACCAGGCCTCCCCATGGAGCCCATCAGAAGTGTGACCGTGGACCAGGCCTCCCCATGGAGCCCATCAGAAGTGTGACCGTGGACCAGGCCTCCTCATGGAGCCCATCAGAAGTGTGACCGTGGACCAGGCCTCCCCATGGAGCCCATCAGAAGTGTGACCGTGGACCAGGCCTCCTCATGGAGCCCATCAGAAGTGTGACCGTGGACCAGGCCTCCCCATGGAGCCCATCAGAAGTGTGACCGTGGACCAGGCCTCCTCATGGAGCCCATCAGAAGTGTGACCGTGGACCAGGCCTCCCCATGGAGCCCATCAGAAGTGTGACCGTGGACCAGGCCTCCCCATGGAGCCCATCAGAAGTGTGACCGTGGACCAGGCCTCCCCATGGAGCCCATCAGAAGTGTGACCGTGGACCAGGCCTCCCCATGGAGCCCATCAGAAGTGTGACCGTGGACCAGGCCTCCTCATGGAGCCCATCAGAAGTGTGACCGTGGACCAGGCCTCCCATGGAGCCCATCAGAAGTGTGACCGTGGACCAGGCCTCCTCATGGAGCCCATCAGAAGTGTGACCGTGGACCAGGCCTCCCCATGGAGCCCATCAGAAGTGTGACCGTGGACCAGGCCTCCTCATGGAGCCCATCAGAAGTGTGACCGTGGACCAGGCCTCCTCATGGAGCCCATCAGAAGTGTGACCGTGGACCAGGCCCTCCATGGAGCCCATCAGAAGTGTGACCGTGGACCAGGCCTCCTCATGGAGCCCATCAGAAGTGTGACCGTGGACCAGGCCTCCTCATGGAGCCCATCAGAAGTGTGACCGTGGACCAGGCCTCCTCATGGAGCCCATCAGAAGTGTGACCGTGGACCAGGCCTCCCCATGGAGCCCATCAGAAGTGTGACCGTGGACCAGGCCTCCCCATGGAGCCCATCAGAAGTGTGACCGTGGACCAGGCCTCCTCATGGAGCCCATCAGAAGTGTGACCGTGGACCAGGCCTCCCCATGGAGCCCATCAGAAGTGTGACCGTGGACCAGGCCTCCTCATGGAGCCCATCAGAAGTGTGACCGTGGACCAGGCCTCCT
>NW_027638388.1:0-8082 GCF_951216825.1 Electrona antarctica | reverse complement strand
AATGGGATATTCTATTGTCAGACAGATTTCTGAGCTGAGAGGCATCCTCTCATGTTCTCCAGAAGCAATAGGAGACGCAAAGATGGGTGGCATCCTCTCTTGTTCTCCAGAAGCAATAGGAGACACAAAGATGTGCCCGAGGATTTGATGCTGTTTCGCTGCAGCTGCAGTGATTGGTTCCACAACCGCACAGGTGGTCGGAATAATACGAGGGGGAAGCACACATGGTGGGCGCACAGCCGGGCGCAAGCACGCACGCACGCACGCACGCACGCACGCACGCACGCACGCACGCACGGCACACAACGAATAGCACTCATCACTACAGTTTTAATTTGCAAAGATTAAAGTCTGCGGCACACACTAACGTGCGCACGCACACACACACACGGAACAATATGTGGAAGCTCCCAAGACAGGGGATACACCTCTCTCTCTCTCTCTCTCTCTCTCTCTCTCTCACGAACGCACGCACGCACGTGCGCACGCGAGAGAGAGAGAGAGAGAGAGAGCACGCCCGCCCCGCCCGCCCGCTCCCGCCCCCGCGCCGCCCACACACACACACACACACACACACACACACACACACACACACACACACACACACACACACACACACACACACACACACACACACACACACACACACACACACACACACACACACACACACACACACACACACACACACACACACACACACACACACACACACACACACAATCTCATCACATTCAGACAGAGACCAGAGGATTACCTAGGGTAGGAACATGCAGCAATTGGATATTTGTGTGTGTGTGTGTGTGTGTGTGTGTGTGTGTGTGTGTGTGTGTGTGTGTGTGTGTGTGTGTGTGTGTGTGTGTGTGTGTGTGTGTGTGTGTGTGTGTGTGCCACTGTCTATTTCTATGACCTCTGTGTGGCTTATTATTTGAACTAGAGTTGCCATGCAATGATTCCAGATATCTTTGAGGAAATCAAAGTATTTCCAGTATGCATCACAACGAACCGCCATGATGCATCAACTCTGATGTCTTTCTGACTAATAAAGCATTCATTCAATCAATAAATCAATAAATCAATCAATAAATCAATCAAATCAATCAAATCAATCAAATCAATCAAATCAATCAATCACATATTTCAGCAATAACAATAATTACCCAATGAACTGTTATTACTAGCATCAATAATATTTTCCTTTTCGGTATATATATATATTTAAATAAAACTGTGTAAAATAACCGTTTAAGATATTAAACATTGTGCATGCTAGCCTGAACTTAATCACTTCCATACTAGGGAGAAATGTATGCCACACAAGATACAAGAAGATCTGCTATTTGTAACCAATGAAAAATTACTTATACTGGATATCTTGTCCACTAGTCCCTTCCTAACATTTTAGTCTAGTTTTTAGTTGTTGACGAAATTGTCAATATATTTAGTCTTCATTTAGTTCGTCAGTGAAAAAAGGTAGTTGACGATCATTTTTCGTCATAGTATTAGTCGCCGAAATCAACACTGTTACTTACGATGTTCATGAGGGTGAGCAGGTACTTCTGCACGTGCTCCTTGCCGTGGAACTGCACCACCGAGTCGTCGACGCCCAGCAGCACCTCGATGTTGTAGGCGCGGTCGGAGCTCTGTCTGCGCAGGCGCAGGCGTCCCGCGCGAGTGGCATTCACGCTCTCCTCCACGCCGCGGTACAGGCTCTCCAGATCCATCAGACCGCCCAGATCTGCACCTAAATGCACGCACGCACACACACACACGCACACACACACACACACACACACACACACACACACACACACACACACACACAAGGTTAGTGCTGTAAGGGATGTGCGTAAAGAACAGACAGGTGTACTGTATTGGTTGTTCCATGTTCACACACATTTGTTCCCGCGTGCAGTCGCACATGCTAGATTGTCAGGGCCGATATGCACGCATGCCTTCTAATCCAGTCCTATATTAGATCTCCATATATGGAGCTGACCTGTTCTGACATTCCATATGTTGATCTGACCTCATCAAACCCTGTACACTCAAGACATGCTCCATATACTGTATGGCCAGTACAGAATTCATTCCATATGTTGATCTGACCCCCCCATGCCCAGCAGTCTGTCGTCACCCAGGCGGATGCGTGCACGTGTCTCGCCCTAAAGGGCGAGGTCGCTTATCGCCCTCAAGGCGTCTTACTCTTAACTCCATCATTGCCCGCTAGGTGGCAGCATAAGCACACCTAACCTGTGCCACCCGTCCACTCTAACTCTACGATCCTTGTTTCATTTCCTGGTAATTCAGTGAGGTGGGGGCTGTTGTTGTGAGGACAGTGATCGTTAGCCGTAAGCTCATACAAGGCTTTGAAAATCCTGTTAAAATGGAGGCTCAATGGAGCTGGATTTAAAAATCCCATAGCTGGTGAGGACGGAGGCTCTCCATAGCAAACGGAGCAATGCTAAAAGGTAAATTGACGGTCGCCGCTTTCATAATACAGTATGGAGTATACGGTTGTCTACGAACATGTACGTAGTTAGCACCTTTAGTACCTTAGCCTATAGGACTACGATTATAATCGTAGATAGCAGAGAAAAAGTTAATATAGGTCCAGGATAGCACATTTCAATGACACGGCAATTCAATGTGCTTTTACAGAAAACATTAAGTAGAAAATTGCTAATCAAACAGCTGATAGAATTCCAATATACTGTAAATATATACACGCACGCAGGCACGCAGGCACGCAGGCACGCACGCACGCACGCACGCACGCACGCACGCACGCACGCACGCACGCACGCACGCACGCACTAATTCTAACCACATATCATCTGCTTCAGTTTGTTTGAGTTGAGTCTATGCAGAATATGATGTATTGTATAATGAGTTTCAGACATAGACCAAAGCCAGGAGCGGAGCAGCCCCTGTGTGAGGGAGGGATGCACACAAAGCCAGGAGCGGAGCAGCCCCTGTGTGAGGGAGGGAGGCACACAAAGCCAGGAGCGGAGCAGCCCCTGTGTGAGGGAGGGATGCACACAAAGCCAGGAGCGGAGCAGCCCCTGTGTGAGGGAGGGATGCACACAAAGCCAGGAGCGGAGCAGCCCCTGTGTGAGGGAGGGATGCACACAAAGCCAGGAGCGGAGCAGCTCCTGTACTGTGTGAGGGAGGCACACAAAGCCAGGAGCGGAGCAGCTCCTGTACTGTGTGAGGGAGGGAGGCTGTCTTAATCCATGTGTTTAGAAAGCACCATCTGCTGGTCTGCTTCAGCTGGGGGAGCACAAATGTTTGGTTGATTAAGGAGAGGAGCTGTGAAGGATAGCCACACTGTTTCCGACAGTTACACAGGACACACATGCTCACTTCTGTCAACTGGTGTCTTTGGCAGGCGACAGGGGACACGCACGCACGCACGCACGCACGCACACACGGACACACGGACACACCAATGTGTTAAAAATTCCCTCCACACGTGTATATTATATGGATATATATTCAAGTGCTGCAATGTGCACACACACACACACACACACCCCTACAGTACTTGGAACACCTGACAGAATGCAAACCCTTTTCTTTCTTTTGTTTTACAATCTACAATTTAGGTATTTAACAGACTTACAACGAGCAATGTCAGAGTAACAGACATGAACTCTAGTCGACCAAATATAGGCTAAAGTGGTGAAGTAAATAGAGTGCCTTCCTCCCTCACTTCTAAAAATAGCAACATTCACACTGGAAAAACGTCACTTGGTCAGACCGACCAGAACTGCCCACACAACAACCCTGCAAGGCATCGTGGGAGATGGACACGTCTGACACATGTTTCAGAGGCCATGCTACGATGCATCTGAAGGACACATGTTTCAGAGGCCATGCTACGATGCATCTGAAGGACACATGTTTCAGAGGCCATGGCTACGATGCATCTGAAGGACACATGTTTCAGAGGCCATGCTACGATGCATCTGAAGGACACATGTTTCAGAGGCCATGGCTACGATGCATCTGAAGGACACATGTTTCAGAGGCCATGGCTACGATGCATCTGAAGGACACATGTTTCAGAGGCCATGCTACGATGCATCTGAAGGACACATGTTTCAGAGGCCATGCTACGATGCATCTGAAGGACACATGTTTCAGAGGCCATGCTACGATGCATCTGAAGGACACATGTTTCAGAGGCCATGGCTACGATGCATCTGAAGGACACATGTTTCAGAGGCCATGCTACGATGCATCTGAAGGACACATGTTTCAGAGGCCATGCTACGATGCATCTGAAGGACACATGTTTCAGAGGCCATGGCTACGATGCATCTGAAGGACACATGTTTCAGAGGCCATGCTACGATGCATCTGAAGGACACATGTTTCAGAGGCCATGGCTACGATGCATCTGAAGGACACATGTTTCAGAGGCCATGGCTACGATGCATCTGAAGGACACATGTTTCAGAGGCCATGCTACGATGCATCTGAAGGACACATGTTTCAGAGGCCATGCTACGATGCATCTGAAGGACACATGTTTCAGAGGCCATGCTACGATGCATCTGAAGGACACATGTTTCAGAGGCCATGGCTACGATGCATCTGAAGGACACATGTTTCAGAGGCCATGCTACGATGCATCTGAAGGACACATGTTTCAGAGGCCATGCTACGATGCATCTGAAGGACACATGTTTCAGAGGCCATGGCTACGATGCATCTGAAGGACACATGTTTCAGAGGCCATGCTACGATGCATCTGAAGGAACATGTTTCAGAGGCCATGCTACGATGCATCTGAAGGAACATGTTTCAGAGGCCATGCTACGATGCATCTGAAGGACACATGTTTCAGAGGCCATGCTACGATGCATCTGAAGGACACATGTTTCAGAGGCCATGGCTACGATGCATCTGAAGGACACATGTTTCAGAGGCCATGCTACGATGCATCTGAAGGAAAATGTCAGTTGAATGCAGTGGCATTCAATGGCTCACACAATAATAATAACTAGAAAAAGTGCCCTTCTGGGCACAGGTCTCCACCAGGAGGATAGGAGGTCTCCACCAGGAGGATAGGAGCACAGGTCTCCACCAGGAGGATAGGAGTGTTCTGGGCACAGGTCTCCACCAGGAGGATAGGAGCACAGGTCTCCACCAGGAGGATAGGAGCACAGGTCTCCACCAGGAGGATAGGAGTGTTCTGGGCACAGGTCTCCACCAGGAGGATAGGAGTGTTCTGGGCACAGGTCTCCACCAGGAGGATAGGAGCACAGGTCTCCACCAGGAGGATAGGAGTGTTCTGGGCACAGGTCTCCACCAGGAGGATAGGAGTGTTCTGGGCACAGGTCTCCACCAGGAGGATAGGAGTGTTCTGGGCACAGGTCTCCACCAGGAGGATAGGAGCACAGGTCTCCACCAGGAGGATAGGAGTGTTCTGGGCACAGGTCTCCACCAGGAGGATAGGAGTGTTCTGGGCACAGGTCTCCACCAGGAGGATAGGAGTGTTCTGGGCACAGGTCTCCACCAGGAGGATAGGAGCACAGGTCTCCACCAGGAGGATAGGAGTGTTCTGGGCACAGGTCTCCACCAGGAGGATAGGAGTGTTCTGGGCACAGGTCTCCACCAGGAGGATAGGAGCACAGGTCTCCACCAGGAGGATAGGAGTGTTCTGGGCACAGGTCTCCACCAGGAGGATAGGAGCACAGGTCTCCACCAGGAGGATAGGAGTGTCCTTCTGGGCACAGGTCTCCACCAGGAGGATAGGAGTGTTCTGGGCACAGGTCTCCACCAGGAGGATAGGAGTGTTCTGGGCACAGGTCTCCACCAGGAGGATAGGAGTGTCCTTCTGGGCACAGGTCTCCACCAGGAGGATAGGAGGTCTCCACCAGGAGGATAGGAGTGTCCTTCTGGGCACAGGTCTCCACCAGGAGGATAGGAGTGTTCTGGGCACAGGTCTCCACCAGGAGGATAGGAGTGTCCTTCTGGGCACAGGTCTCCACCAGGAGGATAGGAGGTCTCCACCAGGAGGATAGGAGTGTCCTTCTGGGCACAGGTCTCCACCAGGAGGATAGGAGTGTTCTGGGCACAGGTCTCCACCAGGAGGATAGGAGTGTCCTTCTGGGCACAGGTCTCCACCAGGAGGATAGGAGTGTCCTTCTGGGCACAGGTCTCCACCAGGAGGATAGGAGTGTGTTCTGGGCACAGGTCTCCACCAGGAGGATAGGAGTGTCCTTCTGGGCACAGGTCTCCACCAGGAGGATAGGAGTGTCCTTCTGGGCACAGGTCTCCACCAGGAGGATAGGAGTGTCCTTCTGGGCACAGGTCTCCACCAGGAGGATAGGAGTGTCCTTCTGGGCACAGGTCTCCACCAGGAGGATAGGAGTGTCCTTCTGGGCACAGGTCTCCACCAGGAGGATAGGAGTGTCCTTCTGGGCACAGGTCTCCACCAGGAGGATAGGAGTGTTCTGGGCACAGGTCTCCACCAGGAGGATAGGAGTGTCCTTCTGGGCACAGGTCTCCACCAGGAGGATAGGAGTGTCCTTCTGGGCACAGGTCTCCACCAGGAGGATAGGAGTGTGTTCTGGGCACAGGTCTCCACCAGGAGGATAGGAGTGTCCTTCTGGGCACAGGTCTCCACCAGGAGGATAGGAGTGTCCTTCTGGGCACAGGTCTCCACCAGGAGGATAGGAGTGTCCTTCTGGGCACAGGTCTCCACCAGGAGGATAGGAGTGTCCTTCTGGGCACAGGTCTCCACCAGGAGGATAGGAGTGTCCTTCTGGGCACAGGTCTCCACCAGGAGGATAGGAGTGTCCTTCTGGGCACAGGTCTCCACCAGGAGGATAGGAGTGTTCTGGGCACAGGTCTCCACCAGGAGGATAGGAGTGTTCTGGGCACAGGTCTCCACCAGGAGGATAGGAGTGTTCTGGGCACAGGTCTCCACCAGGAGGATAGGAGTGTTCTGGGCACAGGTCTCCACCAGGAGGATAGGAGTGTGTTCTGGGCACAGGTCTCCACCAGGAGGATAGGAGTGTGTGTTCTGGGCACAGGTCTCCACCAGGAGGATAGGAGTGTGTTCTGGGCACAGGTCTCCACCAGGAGGATAGGAGTGTGTCTGGGCACAGGTCTCCACCAGGAGGATAGGAGTGTGTGTTCTGGGCACAGGTCTCCACCAGGAGGATAGGAGTGTGTTCTGGGCACAGGTCTCCACCAGGAGGATAGGAGTGTGTTCTGGGCACAGGTCTCCACCAGGAGGATAGGAGTGTGTTCTGGGCACAGGTCTCCACCAGGAGGATAGGAGTGTGTTCTGGGCACAGGTCTCCACCAGGAGGATAGGAGTGTGTGTGATGTTTAGTAGTAGGCTAATATAAACATGTTTTCTTTTTTTGTCTTTCTTTCTTTTTGTCTTTTCTTCATTTTGTTGAGGAAATGCAGAGCCAGATCACTCATATAGCATCTCTGAGGATAGAATTCTGGATGAGCAGGACATTTGCAGCATTTTGTACTAAACGGGCCAAACTTTGGAAGGCAATCAGTGTAGAATCTGATCACATGACTACAGAGATCATGTGTGCCGAACATTAGAAAAAACCCTGCCCGTTTTTATTACAATATTATTTGTTTGTTGTCATGAGTTATCATGATCCGAGTTGGCTTTGTCCGAGGCTTAAAAGGTCTTTATAAATTACATAATAAATACTTTCTGAAACGTCTATGGGAAAAAAATAATTGTGAATTGTCTTCCGGGCCGCTCGTCGGGGGCGGGACTGCGACGCTCTCTGTAGTCACTTCGAGGGTCTGGATCGTTCTCTCATAGGCAGAGAGTCAGAGAGAAGATAAATGGTAAATGGTGCATTTATATAGCGCCTTTATCCAAGGCGCTTTACATAGATTGTGCATTACATTCACCCATTCACACACCCATTCATACACCGATTGCGACGGAAGCCATGCAAGGTACCAACCAGCACATCGGGAGCAATTTGGGGTTCAGTGTCTTGCCCAAGGACACTTCGACATGTAGACAGGAGGAGCCGGGATTCGAACCGCCGACCCATGGATCATTGGACGACCTGCTCTACC
>NW_027638389.1:0-7927 GCF_951216825.1 Electrona antarctica | reverse complement strand
CTGAGCTTGTTGTCAAGACTTAAGGGCCTTTCAAACATGAAGCGATATAACGCGCCTATAGTTCGTTTTCAATGAGACTTGCGTTTTTGCGCAGAGCACTGTGGGGAGCAGTCGCGGTGCGACAACGCAAGCGTATTTACGTGAGCGCGGTGCTGTGAATTTGTTGCGCGCGTGCTCGTTTTGTGCACACACCCACGACTCACCAGACCTGGATACTGTTTAGCTTTATTTTTATGCTCGCGTTGTCGCGCCCCTCTGGAGCAGACCTGTAGCAGACCTGCGTTCCTCGCCTCACGTTTGAAAGGTCCTTCATAACTGTACCATTACACATGATGTGTCTTCAAATACTTGCACACACAGTACTGACTAAAGCTAAATGTTTGTTTTTTTTGGCTTTCGCCTTTATTTTATATTTTTTATGGAGGGACAGACAGTAGGCTGACAGGAAATGGGGAGAGAGATGGGGTGGGGGTGACATGCAGTAAAGGCCGTCGGGATCGGGAGTTGAACCCGCGGCACACTGCCAGACTGGATTACCAGCCAAGGTGCCTGGACCGCTGAGCCACGGCCCAGGCCTGGACCGCTGAGCCATGGCCCAGGCCTAAAGGTCCTTTAGGCCTGGACCGCTGAGCCATGGCCCAGGCCTAAAGGTCCTTTAAGGTCCTGGACCGCTGAGCCATGGCCCAGGCCTAAAGGTCCTTTAAGGTCCTGGACCGCTGAGCCACGGCCCAGGCCTAAAGGTCCTTTAAGGTCCTGGACCGCTGAGCCACGGCCCAGGCCTGGACCGCTGAGCCATGGCCCAGGCCTAAAGGACCTTTAGGCCTGGACCGCTGAGCCATGGCCCAGGCCTAAAGGTCCTTTAGGCCTGGACCGCTGAGCCATGGCCCAGGCCTAAAGGTCCTTTAAGGTCCTGGACCGCTGAGCCATGGCCCAGGCCTAAAGGTCCTTTAAGGTCCTGGACCGCTGAGCCATGGCCCAGGCCTAAAGGTCCTTTAAGGTCCTGGACCGCTGAGCCATGGCCCAGGCCTAAAGGTCCTTTAAGGTCCTGGACCGCTGAGCCATGGCCCAGGCCTAAAGGTCCTTTAAGGTCCTGGACCGCTGAGCCATGGCCCAGGCCTAAAGGTCCTTTAAGGTCCTGGACCGCTGAGCCATGGCCCAGGCCTAAAGGTCCTTTTTAAACGGCCGCAGGGATTAACGCTGTCTATAAATCTGTGACAGTCAGGTTTTGTTTTTTTTCGTTTTTTTAACACAGTAATTAGTATTATATTTATATTTGCGGGAGGGGGGCGGGGGTAGCACTTGTAATTTACCTTCTAAGACATGGATGCTCCACCCACCCACACACCCACATTGTAATGAATTCCCTGGCATTCTTTCTATTCTCTTCCCACCCCCCCCCCCCCCCCCCCCCCCCCCCCCCCCCCCCCCCCGACCCCACCCCACCCCTGCCTTAGTTCTCTAGCTGTGAAACAAGTGAACAAAGCCTCTGTAATGTAGCTGCTGGTCTCGCTGCACGCTGAGAAGTCGACCGCATCAAACAGATCTGTTCAGGAGACCTGGCGCGGCCTATCGTCTGTCGGACCAGGAAACCTCGCTCGCATCTCTGTCCTTTTTTCAGCTTCATTCACCTTCAGTCTCTGCTCATCTCTGTCCTTTCAGCTTCATTCACCTTCAATCTCTGCTCATCTCTGTCCTTTCAGCTTCATTCACCTTCAGTCTCTGCTCATCTCTGTCCTTTCAGCTTCATTCACCTTCAGTCTCTGCTCATCTCTGTCCTTTCAGCTTCATTCACCTTCAGTCTCTGCTCATCTCTGTCCTTTCAGCTTCATTCACCTTCAATCTCTGCTCATCTCTGTCCTTTCAGCTTCATTCACCTTCAATCTCTGCTCATCTCTGTCCTTTCAGCTTCATTCACCTTCAGTCTCTGCTCATCTCTGTCCTTTCAGCTTCATTCACCTTCAATCTCTGCTCATCTCTGTCCTTTCAGCTTCATTCACCTTCAATCTCTGCTCATCTCTGTCCTTTCAGCTTCATTCACCTTCAGTCTCTGCTCATCTCTGTCCTTTCAGCTTCATTCACCTTCAATCTCTGCTCATCTCTGTCCTTTCAGCTTCATTCACCTTCAATCTCTGCTCATCTCTGTCCTTTCAGCTTCATTCACCTTCAATCTCTGCTCATCTCTGTCCTTTCAGCTTCATTCACCTTCAATCTCTGCTCATCTCTGTCCTTTCAGCTTCATTCACCTTCAATCTCTGCTCATCTCTGTCCTTTCAGCTTCATTCACCTTCAATCTCTGCTCATCTCTGTCCTTTCAGCTTCATTCACCTTCAGTCTCTGCTCATCCCTGTCCTTTCAGCTTCATTCACCTTCAGTCTCTGCTCATCTCTGTCCTTTCAGCTTCATTCACCTTCAGTCTCTGCTCATCTCTGTCCTTTCAGCTTCATTCACCTTCAGTCTCTGCTCATCCCTGTCCTTTCAGCTTCATTCACGTTCTACTCGTCAATTGAAAGAAACGCACACAGGTGTTGTTGTTTTCGTCGACTGATGCTATGACGAAAAATGTTCGTCGACTATCCTTTTTTTTACTGACAAAAACGACATAAAAACTACCGGTAAATAAAAACTAAGCCATGATAAATAAACCTATGACTGTTGATTTTGTCAACAAATAAAAACTAGACTAGACTAGAAAACTAAAATGTTAGCAAGGGACTAGTGGACAAGAGATCCACTAGGAAGGGACTAGTGGACAAGAGATCCAGTATAATGTTAGGAAGGGACTAGTGGACAAGAGATCCAGTATAATGTTAGGAAGGGGCTAGTGGACAAGAGATCCAGTATAATGTTAGGAAGGGACTAGTGGACAAGAGATCCAGTATAATGTTAGGAAGGGACTAGTGGACAAGAGATCCAGTATAATGTTAGGAAGGGACTAGTGGACAAGAGATCCAGTATAATGTTAGCAAGGGACTAGTGGACAAGAGATCCAGTATAATGTTAGGAAGGGACTAGTGGACAAGAGATCCAGTATAATGTTAGGAAGGGACTAGTGGACAAGAGATCCAGTATAATGTTAGCAAGGGACTAGTGGACAAGAGATCCAGTATAATGTTAGGAAGGGACTAGTGGACAAGAGATCCAGTATAATGTTAGGAAGGGGCTAGTGGACAAGAGATCCAGTATAATGTTAGGAAGGGACTAGTGGACAAGAGATCCAGTATAATGTTAGGAAGGGACTAGTGGACAAGAGATCCAGTATAATGTTAGGAAGGGACTAGTGGACAAGAGATCCAGTATAATGTTAGGAAGGGACTAGTGGACAAGAGATCCAGTATAATGTTAGGAAGGGACTAGTGGACAAGAGATCCAGTATAATGTTAGGAAGGGACTAGTGGACAAGAGATCCAGTATAATGTTAGGAAGGGACTAGTGGACAAGAGATCCAGTATAATGTTAGGAAGGGACTAGTGGACAAGAGATCCAGTATAATGTTAGGAAGGGACTAGTGGACAAGAGATCCAGTATAATGTTAGGAAGGGACTAGTGGACAAGAGATCCAGTATAATGTTAGGAAGGGACTAGTGGACAAGAGATCCAGTATAATGTTAGGAAGGGACTAGTGGACAAGAGATCCAGTATAATGTTAGGAAGGGACTAGTGGACAAGAGATCCAGTATAATGTTAGGAAGGGACTAGTGGACAAGAGATCCAGTATAATGTTAGGAAGGGACTAGTGGACAAGAGATCCAGTATAATGTTAGGAAGGGACTAGTGGACAAGAGATCCAGTATAATGTCAGGAAGGGACTAGTGGACAAGAGATCCAGTATAATGTTAGGAAGGGACTAGTGGACAAGAGATCCAGTATAATGTTAGGAAGGGACTAGTGGACAAGAGATCCAGTATAATGTTAGGAAGGGACTAGTGGACAAGAGATCCACTAGGAAGGGACTAGTGGACAAGAGATCCACTAGGAAGGGACTAGTGGACAAGAGATCCAGTATAAGTCATTTTACACTTGGTTTGCATGCTGAAAATAGCTGATCACGTTTCACGAGCTCACAACGCGTCGCGCTGTGACGCGTTGTGAGCTTGTAGATCGGCTATTTTCAGCAAGTGTAAAATCAGCCACTACGACAGCATCGAGGCAAAGTGAGTGGCAGAGTGAGTTTAATGTTGTTTAATGCAATCAGAAAGGACGTTTCTCTTTGGACGCAGAAAGTAGGGTTTTTTTGCCACTCAGTAGGCGTTCCCGCACATACCCTCTGTAGCTGATCTACATGTCTGTCTGTCTGTCTGTCTGTCTGTCTGTCTGTCTGTCTGTCTGTCTGTCTGTCTGTCTGTCTGTCTGTCTGTCTGTCTGTCTGTCTGTCTGTCTGTCTGTCTGTCTGTCTGTCTGTCTGTCTGTCTGTCTGTCGGTCGTCCTGCTACGCTGTCTGTCTGTCTGTCGGTCGTCCTGCTACGCTGTCTGTCTGTCTGTCGGTCGTCCTGCTACGCTGTCTGTCTGTCGGTCGTCCTGCTACGCTGTCTGTCTGTCTGTCTGTCTGTCTGTCTGTCTGTCTGTCTGTCTGTCTGTCGGTCGTCCTGCTACGCTGTCTGTCTGAAAGATCCACTCACATTTCCGCTTGGCTGTGTGCTAATCATCAGCGCTGGCTGCTGACGTGCATGTTAGGGTGCGTGCGTGCGTGCGTGCGTGCGTGCGTGCGTGCGTGCGTGCGTGCGTGTGCGCGTGTGCGAGGAAACCTCATATGTGGCAAACTGTCACAGGAAATATAATACAGCTTGTAGATTAGCTATTTCTGGCACTTTGGCACAGCAGTCATGTACGATGATGAAGTCTAGGACATTTATTACCCAAAACAGGAACTTTGAAACATGATGGCTTTATAAGATACTGACCAGCAACCAGTCAATGTGTGTCTTACACTAGATGCCAGAATCTGATGAATGTCAGATTGGAATATAATTATACTGCGTGCGTGCGTGCGTGCGTGCGTGCGTGCGTGCGTGCGTGCGTGCGTGCGTGCGTGCGTGCGTGCGTGCGTGTGTGTGTGCACACTCTGCAGTGGTCTGTGTGTGTGTCTAATTAGCTAGGAATGGCCCGGCATCTGCAGAGGTCAATAGGTCGTACTGTCTAAACAGCAGCGTCAAAGGTCCTACTCTAGACAGACAGACAGACAGTGTGTCACAGACAGACAGACAGACAGACAGACAGACAGACAGTGTGTCACAGACAGACAGACAGACAGACAGACGAGCTCTCATTGCCCTTTTAAAGGAGACGGTGGCATCCCTACTAGAACGGAATGAATTCTGACAAAATCATCTCCTTTCATCCAAACCTTCCCAAGCGATTCTGAGAAAGAAACACTTCTCATCCACGGCAGGGAATTCATGAAGTCACATTTATTTAACCTCGACAGACACAACGTCTTCATTTCCATCCCCCTGTGAGAGAGAGAGCTAGCATCATAAATACGGGAAGGAACAATTCCCCGTCAATTATTTAAACGTGGAAATGTCTCGCTCTAATGTTCAGCTTGTAGATCGGCTAAAATAGCAACAAGCTCACAACGCGTCGCAATGTGACGCATTGTGACTTGTACTGGATCTCTTATCCACTAGTCCCTTCCTAACATTTTAGTCTAGTTTTTATTTGTTGACGAAATTGTCAGTATATTTAGTCTTAGTTTTAGTCATCGTAGCTTAGTTTTCATATAGTTTCCATGTCGTTTTCGTCAGTGAAAAAAAGGTAGACGACGAACAATTTTCGTCGTAGTTTTAGTCGACAAAATCAACACGACGCGACTGACCACTTGGCTGTGGGGAAGGTGACTACAGTAGGCTTGACTGTTGACGTTTTACAGAATGGAAGACATTGCTGTTGCATTGTTCCTGTTTCAGGACTGGAGGTCAGGCCTAATTCCTCTCTGGGGTTTTAGTTGTAGTAACATTTAACCTCAGTTTCTGCTTTCAGTTGAAAGCTTCAGTGGTCTTGTGGTTAGAGTGTCCGCCCTGAAACTGGGAGGTCGGGGGTTCAATCCGTTCGTTTGTACCCCTCATATGGGGGTTCCATTTGTACCTCTCATATGGGGGTTCCATTTGTACCTCTCATATGGGGGTTCCATTTGTACCTCATATGGGGGTTCCATTTGTACCTCTCATATGGGGGTTCCATTTGTACCTCTCATGTGGGGGTTCCATTTGTACCTCTCATATGGGGGTTCCATTTGTACCTCTCATATGGGGGTTCCATTTGTACCTCTCATGTGGGGGTTCCATTTGTACCTCTCATATGGGGGTTCCATTTGTACCTCTCATATGGGGGTTCCATTTGTACCTCTCATGTGGGGGTTCCATTTGTACCTCTCATATGGGGGTTCCATTTGTACCTCTCATATGGGGGTTCCATTTGTACCTCTCATATGGGGGTTCCATTTGTACCTCTCATATGGGGGTTCCATTTGTACCTCTCATGTGGGGGTTCCATTTGTACCTCTCATATGGGGGTTCCATTTGTACCTCTCATGTGGGGGTTCCATTTGTACCTCTCATATGGGGGTTCCATTTGTACCTCTCATATGGGGGTTCCATTTGTACCTCATATGGGGGTTCCATTTGTACCTCTCATATGGGGGTTCCATTTGTACCTCTCATGTGGGGGTTCCATTTGTACCTCTCATATGGGGGTTCCATTTGTACCTCTCATATGGGGGTTCCATTTGTACCTCTCATATGGGGGTTCCATTTGTACCTCTCATATGGGGGTTCCATTTGTACCTCTCATATGGGGGTTCCATTTGTACCCCTCATATGGGGGTTCCATTTGTACCTCTCATATGGGGGTTCCATTTGTACCTCTCATATGGGGGTTCCATTTGTACCTCTCATGTGGGGGTTCCATTTGTACCTCTCATGTGGGGGTTCCATTTGTACCTCTCATGTGGGGGTTCCATTTGTACCTCTCATGTGGGGGTTCCATTTGTACCTCTCATGTGGGGGTTCCATTTGTACCTCTCATGTGGGGGTTCCATTTGTACCTCTCATGTGGGGGTTCCATTTGTACCTCTCATATGGGGGTTCCATTTGTACCTCTCATATGGGGGTTCCATTTGTACCTCTCATATGGGGGTCCTGAACCGACACTAGCCTTCGTTAATTGGTTCCCAGCCATTTATCTCTCACTGAATGAACTTTTACCCAAAGTAGGTCATCTGGTCCCTGTTGGACACACTGGCTCTATGTCTCTCTATCTCTCTCTCTCTCTCTCTCTCTCTCTCTCTCTCTCTCTCTCTCTCTCTCTCTCTCTCTCTCTCTCTCTCTCTGTGTCTCTCTCTCTCTCTCTCTCTCTCTGGTCCCTGTTGGACACACTGGCTCTATGTCTCTCTATCTCTCTCTCTCTCTCTCTCTCTCTCTCTCTCTATCGCTCTCTCTCTCTCTCTCTCTGGTCCCTGTTGGACACACTGGCTCTATGTCTCTCTATCGCTCTCTCTCTCTCTCTCTCTCTGGTCCCTGTTGGACACACTGGCTCTATGTCTCTCTATCGCTCTCTCTCTCTCTCTCTCTGGTCCCTGTTGGACACACTGGCTCTATGTCTCTCTATCTCTCTCTCTCTCTCTCTCTCTCTCTGGTCCCTGTTGGACACACTGGCTCTATGTCTCTCTATCGCTCTCTCTCTCTCTCTGGTCCCTGTTGGACACACTGGCTCTATGTCTCTCTATCGCTCTCTCTCTCTCTCTCTCTCTGGTCCCTGTTGGACACACTGGCTCTATGTCTCTCTATCGCTCTCTCTCTCTCTCTGGTCCCTGTTGGACACACTGGCTCTATGTCTCTCTATCGCTCTCTCTCTCTCTCTCTCTGGTCCCTGTTGGACACACTGGCTCTATGTCTCTCTATGTCTCTCTCTCTCTCTCTCTCTGGTCCCTGTT
>NW_027638390.1:0-9189 GCF_951216825.1 Electrona antarctica | reverse complement strand
GTGCGTGCGTGCGTGCGTGCGTGCGTGCATGCGGCTTGTGGTTTGCAACATTCTAAAACTGGACAGTCCACATCAATGAGACAAAGTGGAGATCGTTTATAGTTTCCATAGCAGATCGACCTCTCATTATTATATTGTATTAAAACATATAAAATATGCTGTGGTCCCTTCTCTCTCTCTCTCTCTCTCTTATGTGATTGGTAAGCCGATTTGCTCGTCTACATATATGACGTGAATTTTCCGTTCATTGTCAATGGCATTTAATGTTTGCCACAATTACGTCATATTTGAGGCACATAATTATTACCTAATTTCTCCATTCATTGTCAAAGGCAATGAAAGGAGACGTGAGGGGACAAAAGCTGTGGGGCTAGCGCCCCTCAAAAATACCTGATGATCATGTTTTAGGGTGGAAAAAAATCACGGCACTCCATCTTTAAGTTGACGATTTATTGTCACACAAATATTTTTTTATCAACGATGTCGTTGTGTTTGTGGCATTGAACGTTGGAACATAATTATGAATAAAGAATAGATTTCTGTTTGCCTGGTAATCAAACAAATGCACAGGGAGGACTTCAAATAGGCTAAACAAAATAGTGGAAATAGCGTATCTTACAAGCTTTAAGCTTTACAACACGTCACCAAGTGACCCGTTGTAGATTCTATAATGTATGAACATGTTTCAACGAGGATACGATTTTGATGATTATGACAAAATCAAGAGAGGGGCCACAATAGCCTCTCTTTTCTGTTGTTGCACATTGGATTACATTGAGGGTTGTTCTTGGACATGTTGATGTGTATAACACACAGACCAGGGGTCTCAGGCCAAGGTCCCCTTAGCCGAGAGAGAGATGAAGCAGGGACCCCCCACTACATATTGGATTCATGTCAAACGTGTTTTCACACATTTACTAAGCATTATGTTATACTTTAGCTATTGAAAAATAGAAGATCTACAAGCTCTTAGCGCGCCACCGAGTGGCGCGCTACGAGCTTGTAGGTCTGCTATTTTTAAAAAATTGTGAAAATGCGGCACACATCTTTGAATATATATTCTTTCAGAAGACTTTTTTTTCATTTCGATGTCAGGTCTAAATGGGTTAACGACTTGAACCCTGAAAGCTTGACCCTTGCCCGGTACTTGGTCTGCTCTTTTTTCCCCTGTAAGCCAAACGTCTTTGTTGAAAATAGCTTGTAGATCCGCTATTTTCGGTTGCTATTAATGAGAACGGCAGCATTTTCCTACTGTACACTTGCCACCTGGTATAACGTTACAGTGCTTGCGATTGGACATGTTGCATCTCTCTCGACCCAATCAGCCTCCTCCATGCAGCCCACCTGCACCCAATCAGCCTCCTCCATGCAGCCCACCTGCACCCAATCAGCCTCCTCCATGCAGCCCACCTGCACCCAATCAGCCTCCTCCATGCAGCCCACCTGCACCCAATCAGCCTCCTCCATGCAGCCCACCTGCACCCAATCAGCCTCCTCCATGCAGCCCACCTGCACCCAATCAGCCTCCTCCATGCAGCCCACCTGCACCCAATCAGCCTCCTCCATGCAGCCCACCTGCACCCAATCAGCCTCCTCCATGCAGCCCACCTGCACCCAATCAGCCTCCTCCATGCAGCCCACCTGCACCCAATCAGCCTCCTCCATGCAGCCCACCTGCACTGTGACTGGGGTGATTCATTCATACAGCTCTGTGGTCCCACTGGGATTACTACTGTTTAGTTTGCCTCGCAAATCTTTGGTCTGACCTTATGGGAGGGGAGGGGGAGAGAGAGAGAGAGAGAGAGAGAGAGACAGACATTTTCTAAATGACCCTTATTCATATGTATACTGGGACCTTCTGAATTAAATTTGTTCCCAGTACAACAAATGGGGGGGTGGTGGCCATAGTGATGTATGTGTGTGAGCTCCGTGTGCGTGTGTGCGTGCGGGTACGTGTTGCAGGGGTCCAACAGTAACAAAAGAGACTCTATGTATTGGACTATGGACTTTATGTGTTGGACTATGGACTCTATGCCTTGGGGAGATACAGAGATTTGTATACGTAAAAAAAGAACAAAAAAAACAATCAACAGCCTGTATTTCAATAAAGGCTATTCCTCTACTACTGAGTGCCCAGATCGTCTGTTGTTTTTTCTGTATTGATCCACACACACACACACACACACACACACACAAACACACACACACACACACACACACACACACACACACACACACACACACACACACACACACACACACCTCTCTCTCTCTCTCTCTCTCTCTCTCTCTCTCTCTCTCTCTCTCTCTCGCGCAGACAAGACAGAAGAGGAGATGAAATGTAGGTTCTGCTTGTGTCAGACCTACTGGGAAACCAAACGCCAACACAGCAGCTTGTTGGAAAGTGTGGTGTGTGTGTGTGTGTGTGTGTGTGTGTGTGTGTGTGTGTGTGTGTGTGTGTGTGTGTGTGTGTGTGTGTGTGTGTGTGTGTGTGTGTGTGTGTGTGTGAGAGAGAGAGAGAGACGAAAATGTGTTTAGAGTGTGGTGAAATGCAAACTGTCAGTGCAGTGATGGGGCCCACAGGTATACCTGTTAAGCTTGTCTGTGTTTAAGTGCATGTATGCGTGCTCGCATGCATTTGTGCGTGCGTGTGTACATGTGTGCGAAGGTAGCAGGCGTGTCAACCTTTGAGAGTGTGAAAGGGAATGTCAGAGTGAGTTTCACCCCATGTCCGAGAGAGAGAGAGAGAGAGAGAGAGAGAGAGAGAGAGAGAGAGAGAGAGAGAGAGAGAGAGAGAGAGAGAACTTAACCCTAGAAATTGCTCTGCAACTGCATGGGAATCCATTTGAATATGAATAGTATAATTTAAGCTGAAAATGACACTGACCGAGCCAGGAGACAAATCACACGTTCATATATAGAGACTGATGGACAGAGGATGGACAGAGGATGGACAGAGGATGAGAGGATGGACAGAGGATGAGAGGATGGACAGAGGATGAGAGGATGGACAGAGGATGGACAGAGGATGGACAGAGGATAAGAGGATGGACAGAGGATGAGAGGATGGACAGAGGATGGATAGAGGATGGACAGAGGATGAGAGGATGGACAGAGGATGAGAGGATGGACAGAGGATGAGAGGATGGACAGAGGATGAGAGGATGGACAGAGGATGGACAGAGGATGAGAGGATGGACAGAGGATGAGAGGATGGACAGAGGAAGGAGAGACGGAGGGATGAAAGGCATGCTGTCGTATTGATGGCCATGATGACGTATAACAGCCACATGCAGCACAATGACATGAAGAGGGATGGGGGGATGAGGAGGTGAGAGGAGGGGGGATGAGGAGGTGAGAGAGATGGGGGATGAGGAGGTGAGAGTAGGGGGGATGAGGAGGTGAGAGGAGGGGGGATGAGGAGGTGAGAGTAGGTGAGGCAAGCGTGGGCAGTCTAACAGAGCTTTGACCAGGCTATAGCACTCCATCAATTACAACCTTGACCCTCCTCTCCTCTCCTCTCCTCTCCTCTCCTCTCCTCTCCTCTCCTCTCCTCTCCTCTCCTCTCCTCTCCTCTCCTCTCCTCTCCTCTCCTCTCCTCTCTGCTCTCCCCTGCCCTTGTTGTCCTTTTCACTTTCTACCTCGTTCTCCCTCTCATTCTCTACCGGTCGTCCCTCTTCTTTGCTGCTATAAATCAATCCCTCCACCCTGCCTCCCTCCCCCTCCCCCCTCCCTTCCCTCCCCCCTGCCTCCCTCCCCCCCTCCCCCCACCCTGCCTCCACCCCCCCCCCCTCCCTCCACCCTGCCCCTCACCCACTGTTTCCAATCCCTCTCTTCCTCTCCTCTCCTCTCCCATGCACCCCCTCCTCTTCCTCCCAGTAAGCCCCTCCCCCCTCCTCTCTCTGGAGTGGGAGTAGAGAGGTCAGAGGTCAGGAGACAGGAGAGATGAAAGGGCAGAGGGAACGAGGGAGTGTGAAAATGAAAGAGTGAGTGTATTTAACCAGGGGGGGGGGGGGGGGCTTCAGATGATATCTCTCTTTCTCTACCAGCGCATCAGCAGGTTTGTGTGTGCACTGTGTGCGTGTGCGTGTGCGTGTGTGTGTGTGTGTGTGTGTGAGACACAGACAATATTAATATGCAAATGAATGAATGCGAGCGAAAGAAAGAAAGAAAGAAAGAAAGAAAGAAAAACTAGAAAAAGTGCCCTTCTGGGCACAGGTCTCCACCAGGACGATAGGAGTGTGTGTGTGTGTGATGTTTGGCAAAATGTTTAGGAGCAATATGTGTGTGTGTGTGTGTGTGTGTGTGTGTGTGTGTGTGTGTGTGTGTGTGTGTGTGTGTGTGTGTGTGTGAGAGAGAGTGACACGGCTTTGCCTGTTGTAGCGCCACCATGAGGCTGATTTGAAAACTGTCAACAGTTTCACCACAATCGGACGCTGCGTTGAGTAGTTGTGGCGATTTGTACAAAACAGGTACAAAGCGGGCTACTCTTGAAAAGTTTAGAAGCCAATTGTAGCCAATGAGGGTGGATTCTGATAAATCAAACAAACCCTTCTTGATCACATGACTATGGAGAGCATGTGTACCGATTTGCGTGAAATTTGGATAAAATCTGAAGGAGTAATATTAGAAAATGTGTTTTACATATGTCGGCCTCCTGGTGGCGCTATAAAGAGCAGATGTGAAAAATTCCAGGCAAAGGTTTTTTCTTGGCCTCTAGGGAGTTGGCATACAAAGTTATCCACAGATCCGTGCAGTTAGAGGTAAAACACGTTTTGGCCAGTTATAGCGCCACCATGAGGCTGAGTTGAAAATGTTCATGTGGCATTTCTTCCTCTACCTAGTGGGAATGTGCGTGCACAATTGTACGGAAATCACACGATGTGTTCATGATTTGCAGCATTTTGTTTGAAACTGAGCACTCCTGCGAACTTTGGAAGCCAATCTTAGCCAATCAGGATGGAGTCTGAGAAATCTGAAAGACCAGTTTTGTTGAATGGCTCTAGAGAGACTGTGTACCAATTTGCGTGAAGTTTGGACAAAATCTGTAGGTGTACTGTCCAAAAACTTGTTTTGCACAAAGCGGCCTCCTGGTGGCGCTATAACAGGCCGTTCTGGAAATTTTGGGGCAGAGGTTCATCGTTGGCATCCAGGGAGTGTGTGTGCAAAATTTGGCATGGACCGGGTTAACAGTGCCAGAGATTAGCTGTTCACAGACGGACACACAGACGGACACACGGACGGACACACGGACGGACGGACGGACACACGGACGGACGGACGGAGTGCAAAACATACTCTCTCCCCATGCCTTCGGCCTGGTGGAGACAATAACTATAAACTGTACGTTAATGTGAGTTCAGAAAGAGGTAGAGGTAGAGACAGAGAGAGACAGAGAGAGAGGTATGGTACCACAGAAAGAAAGAGAGAGATAGAGAGAGAGAGAGAGAGAGAGAGAGAGAGAGAGAGAGAGAGAGAGAGAGAGAGGGGTATGATACCACAGAGAGAGAGCGAGAGAGAGAGAGAGAGAGAGAGAGAGACAGGTGTATAGTACCTCTGTTCTTACCTTCCCTCATCATGCCGACGTTGAGACACTTCATGAAGCGACACGCCTGACATGACTTGCGTCTTCTCTTGGTGATCTCACACTCGTTGGTGGCTGGACAGCTGTACTCGATGTTACCTGTATGGAGACATGTAGGACACACACACACAAACAGGGTTTCATTTCACATAGAGACACTGGACAGCTGCATGTACACACACACACACACACACACACACACACACACACACACACACACACACACACACACACACACACACACACACACACACACACACACACACACACACACACAGTTGACAAAATTCTAGGTATATCCAAAGCCAGAAATACAGAATATATATATATATATATTTTTTTAACCATGCATTGTGGAGTGTGGACCTGCATGTGGACTTGATGAGCAGTCAGTCACAACTAAAAGCAGACATTTTTTAGACACTGAACTAACCCTGGCTTACCCTAGTAAAACTCTCACCTTAAGTAAAATAACCATGCCTAACCATTGCAAAAAAGAACGGTGTCTATAATCTCACTGTGTGTGTGTGTGTGTGTGTGTGTGTGTGTGTGTGTGTGTGTGTGTGTGTGTGTGTGTGTAGTGTGTGTTCACATTACAGGTTTGCGTGACCAGGTCCAATACACACTAACACAGTAATGCACAGCTAAGTGTAAGTCTCTAAGACTATTAACTGAACGCTGACAGCAACCTGCTGTGTGGACACAGTACACACCTTGTTTTCTCATCCCTCTCCCCTGTATCCTCTTTTATCCTTTATTTCTCACCATCTGTCTTTCTTCTATATCGTTTTACATCCCTCCACGTTGTCGGGCTAGTGTAAAATTAAACCAAATGGACCCTTAGGGGTAGGATTTGGTTTTATGTTACGCTCTCAAGAGGGTTGAACATCTGCATTACTTAATGTATACAAGAAGTCTCAATTAGAGAATGTAGACAAATTGTTATTTTGATCAACGTTTGCCTGTTATCTCTTCTATATATGGTACCAACATCAATACAGCAGAATTATGGACAAAATCTTATCCAACGACAACAACATACGGTATTCTAAGTATTGGGTCTGCGAGGCTAAATCTCATCCAATGGTGGTCTGTGGCATAAATGCTGACTAAATAATGGGCCTTGATATGAAAAAGGTTGAAAACCACTCAACTCTAAATTCCCTGCGAGTGGAAGTGTTTCCCAAGACTCCTATTTGTCCTTTTCCTCTATCCCCTCTGCTCTATTCCACTATGAAGTGCCCCAGGTCACCAGTACATCTCCCAGTTAAAGAGGAGTTAAGGAGTGATTAGTATTGACTGGTGCTGTGTGGAGGGATGTTTTCTCATTAGTCATTACTGGTGTGTTAAGGAGGCTACTGTAGCTGGCGAGGGACAGGATAAACGCACTACGTACTTAATGGAAAACAAGATGGTCGTTAATGGGCCTTGGTTGTTAGCGTAAAGGTTCTTCTGGGGATCACTTAGCTTGACGTCCATTAGTAATGGGACCGGTTAGTTCGCATGCTAATGCTATTACACGTAAACAGTTATAAACAGTGATTAAGGGAGGAGGTAATGCACAGTAGCAGCACGGCTAACCATGCTAAACGGTGATATAAGTCCTCAGGGCTACGCAGGCTAGCGTGCATGCTAGCACTTCTTGGTGGGTCAGAAATAACTGGCTAGCATTACGGCTAAGCATGAGGTCACTCACAGTGAGAGTTCATGTCACAGTAGGGCTAAGAACAGTTATCAGCCCTTGTCTTTTAACCATTCCCCTCAGCCAGGGCAAATAACTTAAGCCACTCTAGAGCGACTATAATTCACCTACAAAGTGGGAGATCATCACAGAAAATACATTTTCAAGTGGGACACCAATTCCATCCACCCAGGAGAAAGAACCCATGTGGAAGGTTCAAT
Organism: Electrona antarctica; assembly: GCF_951216825.1. Classification (NCBI taxonomy): domain Eukaryota; kingdom Metazoa; phylum Chordata; class Actinopteri; order Myctophiformes; family Myctophidae; genus Electrona; species Electrona antarctica. Next base: position 1,703 of record NW_027638390.1, on the reverse strand, counting down.
TTAATAGTATTCCAGCATATTTTCACTTCCAATTTCTCTTGTTTATCCATTATCCTGTACGAGTTCTCTCTCATGTTTGGATCAAATTGGTATAGCCTATTCTGACCAGAATTGCCTTTTTGTTTTTTAAAGAAAATATAGCTGCAAGCCGCGATAACATGGGGTCAAGCCATAAAAGAAAAAAGCTATATAATGTTATATAGAGAGGAGTGACATCATACTGGAGACTGGAGCATCACTTTTTTGTTACGCCCACAAATTAACCATGCATTAGCAGGGTCCAGATTCCATACATCCATGCATTAGCAGGGTCCAGACTCCACACAGCCAACCATGCATTAGCAGGGTCCAGATTCCATACATCCATGCATTAGCAGGGTCCAGACTCCACACAGCCAACCATGCATTAGCAGGGTCCAGACTCCACACAGCCAACCATGCATTAGCAGGGTCCAGATTCCATACATCCATGCATTAGCAGGGTCCAGACTCCACACAGCCATCCATGCATTAGCAGGGTCCAGATTCAATACATCCATGCATTAGCAGGGTCCAGACTCCACACAGCCATCCATGCATTAGCAGGGTCCAGATTCAATACATCCATGCATTAGCAGGGTCCAGACTCCACACAGCCATCCATGCATTAGCAGGGTCCAGATTCCATACATCCATGCATTAGCAGGGTCCAGACTCCACACAGCCAACCATGCATTAGCAGGGTCCAGACTCCACACAGCCAACCATGCATTAGCAGGGTCCAGACTCCACACAGCCAACCATGCATTAGCAGGGTCCAGACTCCATACAGCCAACCATGCATTAGCAGGGTCCAGACTCCATACAGCCAACCATGCATTAGCAGGGTCCAGACTCCATACAGCCAACCATGCATTAGCAGGGTCCAGATTCCATACATCCAACCATGCATTAGCAGGGTCCAGACTCCACACAGCCAACCATGCATTAGCAGGGTCCAGACTCCACACAGCCAACCATGCATTAGCAGGGTCCAGACTCCATACAGCCAACCATGCATTAGCAGGGTCCAGATTCCATACAGCCAACCATGCATTAGCAGGGTCCAGACCTTTAAAGTGTTGATCTCCTCGTCTTTGAGCAGATACTGTTATGATAATGAAGTGAAACAAACATACATCCATGCATTAGCACCTTTAAAGTGTTGATCTCCTCGTCTTTGAACTGTATATATGATAATGAAGTGAAACAGCATTAGGAATGGACACCCAAAGACACGCTGGTCCTCGGCTGCATGCACAGAACACAAATCATTGTCGATATTTACTATCTATAGCAAAATCAGTATAGTTGAAGCATTGCTGTCTTCCATGTACAGTATATTCTGTGAGTGACCTTACACATGTAAACAGAGAAGCTACCTTTAAACAGATCTTAAATCTGAGTTTTTCCTGTATACTATTTAAATAGTCCCGACAAAAATGCTGCCATTTGTCCCAAAGTGACAAAAAAAGTGCTGCTATTTGTTTCAAAAAAGCTTTATACCCTGTTAGAACTTATAACATGTACACGATGCAATGTGACATAGCTCTGTTTACAAAATGCTGTACCCCCTCCAACTGTATATACAGTACACTTCCCCCATTTTCAAATGTTTTTATTGTATTTTGACACTTGCTTTGGCAATGTTAACGTTTGTTTTCTCATGCCAATAAAGCTCCTTT
>NW_027638391.1:0-15943 GCF_951216825.1 Electrona antarctica | reverse complement strand
GCCAAACTGGGCTTATTTCGCTGTGAAAGTGACATTTAGGCACGGAGTTGGAAAACCTTGTCTGAACCCCTCCATCCTTCCTGTAGCTGCTCAGACTCTGCTTCTCTGCCCCCAGCCAAGCTTATAGGCCTGCAGAGTGTCTAGTTTTGAAGATACAGACTCTGCTAAGCAAAAGTGAACAGGGCCAAACTGGGCTTATTTCGCTGTGAAAGTGACATTTAGGCACGGAGTTGGAAAACCTTGTCTGAACCCCTCCATCCTTCCTGTAGCTGCTCAGACTCTGCTTCTCTGCCCCCAGCCAAGCTTATAGGCCTGCAGAGTGTCTAGTTTTGAAGATACAGACTCTGCTAAGCAAAAGTGAACACGGCCAAACTGGGCTTATTTCGCTGTGAAAGTGACATTTAGGCACGGAGTTGGAAAACCTTGTCTGAACCCCTCCATCCTTCCTGTAGCTGCTCAGACTCTGCTTCTCTGCCCCCAGCCAAGCTTATAGGCCTGCAGAGTGTCTAGTTTTGAAGATACAGACTCTGCTAAGCAAAAGTGAACAGGGCCAAACTGGGCTTATTTCGCTGTGAAAGTGACATTTAGGCACGGAGTTGGAAAACCTTGTCTGAACCCCTCCATCCTTCCTGTAGCTGCTCAGACTCTGCTTCTCTGCCCCCAGCCAAGCTTATAGGCCTGCAGAGTGTCTAGTTTTGAAGATACAGACTCTGCTAAGCAAAAGTGAACAGGGCCAAACTGGGCTTATTTCGCTGTGAAAGTGACATTTAGGCACGGAGTTGGAAAACCTTGTCTGAACCCCTCCATCCTTCCTGTAGCTGCTCAGACTCTGCTTCTCTGCCCCCAGCCAAGCTTATAGGCCTGCAGAGTGTCTAGTTTTGAAGATACAGACTCTGCTAAGCAAAAGTGAACAGGGCCAAACTGGGCTTATTTCGCTGTGAAAGTGACATTTAGGCACGGAGTTGGAAAACCTTGTCTGAACCCCTCCATCCTTCCTGTAGCTGCTCAGACTCTGCTTCTCTGCCCCCAGCCAAGCTTATAGGCCTGCAGAGTGTCTAGTTTTGAAGATACAGACTCTGCTAAGCAAAAGTGAACAGGGCCAAACTGGGCTTATTTCGCTGTGAAAGTGACATTTAGGCACGGAGTTGGAAAACCTTGTCTGAACCCCTCCATCCTTCCTGTAGCTGCTCAGACTCTGCTTCTCTGCCCCCAGCCAAGCTTATAGGCCTGCAGAGTGTCTAGTTTTGAAGATACAGACTCTGCTAAGCAAAAGTGAACAGGGCCAAACTGGGCTTATTTCGCTGTGAAAGTGACATTTAGGCACGGAGTTGGAAAACCTTGTCTGAACCCCTCCATCCTTCCTGTAGCTGCTCAGACTCTGCTTCTCTGCCCCCAGCCAAGCTTATAGGCCTGCAGAGTGTCTAGTTTTGAAGATACAGACTCTGCTAAGCAAAAGTGAACAGGGCCAAACTGGGCTTATTTCGCTGTGAAAGTGACATTTAGGCACGGAGTTGGAAAACCTTGTCTGAACCCCTCCATCCTTCCTGTAGCTGCTCAGACTCTGCTTCTCTGCCCCCAGCCAAGCTTATAGGCCTGCAGAGTGTCTAGTTTTGAAGATACAGACTCTGCTAAGCAAAAGTGAACAGGGCCAAACTGGGCTTATTTCGCTGTGAAAGTGACATTTAGGCACGGAGTTGGAAAACCTTGTCTGAACCCCTCCATCCTTCCTGTAGCTGCTCAGACTCTGCTTCTCTGCCCCCAGCCAAGCTTATAGGCCTGCAGAGTGTCTAGTTTTGAAGATACAGACTCTGCTAAGCAAAAGTGAACAGGGCCAAACTGGGCTTATTTCGCTGTGAAAGTGACATTTAGGCACGGAGTTGGAAAACCTTGTCTGAACCCCTCCATCCTTCCTGTAGCTGCTCAGACTCTGCTTCTCTGCCCCCAGCCAAGCTTATAGGCCTGCAGAGTGTCTAGTTTTGAAGATACAGACTCTGCTAAGCAAAAGTGAACAGGGCCAAACTGGGCTTATTTCGCTGTGAAATTTCGATGTCACTTTCACAGCGAAATAAGCCCAGTTTGGCCCTGTTCACTTTTGCTTAGCAGAGTCTGTATCTTCAAAACTAGACACTCTGCAGGCCTATAAGCTTGGCTGGGGGCAGAGAAGCAGAGTCTGAGCAGCTACAGGAAGGATGGAGGGGTTCAGACAAGGTTTTCCAACTCCGTGCCTAAATGTCACTTTCACAGCGAAATAAGCCCAGTTTGGCCCTGTTCACTTTTGCTTAGCAGAGTCTGTATCTTCAAAACTAGACACTCTGCAGGCCTATAAGCTTGGCTGGGGGCAGAGAAGCAGAGTCTGAGCAGCTACAGGAAGGATGGAGGGGTTCAGACAAGGTTTTCCAACTCCGTGCCTAAATGTCACTTTCACAGCGAAATAAGCCCAGTTTGGCCCTGTTCACTTTTGCTTAGCAGAGTCTGTATCTTCAAAACTAGACACTCTGCAGGCCTATAAGCTTGGCTGGGGGCAGAGAAGCAGAGTCTGAGCAGCTACAGGAAGGATGGAGGGGTTCAGACAAGGTTTTCCAACTCCGTGCCTAAATGTCACTTTCACAGCGAAATAAGCCCAGTTTGGCCCTGTTCACTTTTGCTTAGCAGAGTCTGTATCTTCAAAACTAGACACTCTGCAGGCCTATAAGCTTGGCTGGGGGCAGAGAAGCAGAGTCTGAGCAGCTACAGGAAGGATGGAGGGGTTCAGACAAGGTTTTCCAACTCCGTGCCTAAATGTCACTTTCACAGCGAAATAAGCCCAGTTTGGCCCTGTTCACTTTTGCTTAGCAGAGTCTGTATCTTCAAAACTAGACACTCTGCAGGCCTATAAGCTTGGCTGGGGGCAGAGAAGCAGAGTCTGAGCAGCTACAGGAAGGATGGAGGGGTTCAGACAAGGTTTTCCAACTCCGTGCCTAAATGTCACTTTCACAGCGAAATAAGCCCAGTTTGGCCCTGTTCACTTTTGCTTAGCAGAGTCTGTATCTTCAAAACTAGACACTCTGCAGGCCTATAAGCTTGGCTGGGGGCAGAGAAGCAGAGTCTGAGCAGCTACAGGAAGGATGGAGGGGTTCAGACAAGGTTTTCCAACTCCGTGCCTAAATGTCACTTTCACAGCGAAATAAGCCCAGTTTGGCCCTGTTCACTTTTGCTTAGCAGAGTCTGTATCTTCAAAACTAGACACTCTGCAGGCCTATAAGCTTGGCTGGGGGCAGAGAAGCAGAGTCTGAGCAGCTACAGGAAGGATGGAGGGGTTCAGACAAGGTTTTCCAACTCCGTGCCTAAATGTCACTTTCACAGCGAAATAAGCCCAGTTTGGCCCTGTTCACTTTTGCTTAGCAGAGTCTGTATCTTCAAAACTAGACACTCTGCAGGCCTATAAGCTTGGCTGGGGGCAGAGAAGCAGAGTCTGAGCAGCTACAGGAAGGATGGAGGGGTTCAGACAAGGTTTTCCAACTCCGTGCCTAAATGTCACTTTCACAGCGAAATAAGCCCAGTTTGGCCCTGTTCACTTTTGCTTAGCAGAGTCTGTATCTTCAAAACTAGACACTCTGCAGGCCTATAAGCTTGGCTGGGGGCAGAGAAGCAGAGTCTGAGCAGCTACAGGAAGGATGGAGGGGTTCAGACAAGGTTTTCCAACTCCGTGCCTAAATGTCACTTTCACAGCGAAATAAGCCCAGTTTGGCCCTGTTCACTTTTGCTTAGCAGAGTCTGTATCTTCAAAACTAGACACTCTGCAGGCCTATAAGCTTGGCTGGGGGCAGAGAAGCAGAGTCTGAGCAGCTACAGGAAGGATGGAGGGGTTCAGACAAGGTTTTCCAACTCCGTGCCTAAATGTCACTTTCACAGCGAAATAAGCCCAGTTTGGCCCTGTTCACTTTTGCTTAGCAGAGTCTGTATCTTCAAAACTAGACACTCTGCAGGCCTATAAGCTTGGCTGGGGGCAGAGAAGCAGAGTCTGAGCAGCTACAGGAAGGATGGAGGGGTTCAGACAAGGTTTTCCAACTCCGTGCCTAAATGTCACTTTCACAGCGAAATAAGCCCAGTTTGGCCCTGTTCACTTTTGCTTAGCAGAGTCTGTATCTTCAAAACTAGACACTCTGCAGGCCTATAAGCTTGGCTGGGGGCAGAGAAGCAGAGTCTGAGCAGCTACAGGAAGGATGGAGGGGTTCAGACAAGGTTTTCCAACTCCGTGCCTAAATGTCACTTTCACAGCGAAATAAGCCCAGTTTGGCCCTGTTCACTTTTGCTTAGCAGAGTCTGTATCTTCAAAACTAGACACTCTGCAGGCCTATAAGCTTGGCTGGGGGCAGAGAAGCAGAGTCTGAGCAGCTACAGGAAGGATGGAGGGGTTCAGACAAGGTTTTCCAAGTCCGTGCCTAAATCTCACTTTCACAGCGAAATAAGCCCAGTTTGGCCCTGTTCACTTTTGCTTAGCAGAGTCTGTATCTTCAAAACTAGACACTCTGCAGGCCTATATCAGCCCAATATCAATATCAGCCCAATATCAATATCAGCCCAATATCAGCATCAGCCCAATATCAGCATCAGCCCAATATCAGCATCAGCCCAATATCAGCATCAGCCCAATATCAGCATCAGCCCAATATCAGCATCAGCCCAATATCAGCATCAGCCCAATATCAGCATCAGCCCAATATCAGCATCAGCCCAATATCAGCATCAGCCCAATATCAGCATCAGCCCAATATCAGCATCAGCCCAATATCAGCATCAGCCCAATATCAGCATCAGCCCAATATCAGCATCAGCCCAATATCAGCATCAGCCCAATATCAGCATCAGCCCAATATCAGCATCAGCCCAATATCAGCATCAGCCCAATATCAGCATCAGCCCAATATCAGCATCAGCCCAATATCAGCATCAGCCCAATATCAGCATCAGCCCAATATCAGCATCAGCCCAATATCAGCATCAGCCCAATATCAGCATCAGCCCAATATCAGCATCAGCCCAATATCAGCATCAGCCCAATATCAGCATCAGCCCAATATCAGCATCAGCCCAATATCAGCATCAGCCCAATATCAGCATCAGCCCAATATCAGCATCAGCCCAATATCAGCATCAGCCCAATATCAGCATCAGCCCAATATCAGCATCAGCCCAATATCAGCATCAGCCCAATATCAGCATCAGCCCAATATCAGCATCAGCCCAATATCAGCATCAGCCCAATATCAGCATCAGCCCAATATCAGCATCAGCCCAATATCAGCATCAGCCCAATATCAGCATCAGCCCAATATCAGCATCAGCCCAATATCAGCATCAGCCCAATATCAGCATCAGCCCAATATCAGCATCAGCCCAATATCAGCATCAGCCCAATATCAGCATCAGCCCAATATCAGCATCAGCCCAATATCAGCATCAGCCCAATATCAGCATCAGCCCAATATCAGCATCAGCCCAATATCAGCATCAGCCCAATATCAGCATCAGCCCAATATCAGCATCAGCCCAATATCAGCATCAGCCCAATATCAGCATCAGCCCAATATCAGCATCAGCCCAATATCAGCATCAGCCCAATATCAGCATCAGCCCAATATCAGCATCAGCCCAATATCAGCATCAGCCCAATATCAGCATCAGCCCAATATCAGCATCAGCCCAATATCAGCATCAGCCCAATATCAGCATCAGCCCAATATCAGCATCAGCCCAATATCAGCATCAGCCCAATATCAGCATCAGCCCAATATCAGCATCAGCCCAATATCAGCATCAGCCCAATATCAGCATCAGCCCAATATCAGCATCAGCCCAATATCAGCATCAGCCCAATATCAGCATCAGCCCAATATCAGCATCAGCCCAATATCAGCATCAGCCCAATATCAGCATCAGCCCAATATCAGCATCAGCCCAATATCAGCATCAGCCCAGTATCAGCATCAGCCCAGTATCAGCATCAGCCCAGTATCAGCATCAGCCCAATATCAGCATCAGCCCAATATCAGCATCAGCCCAATATCAGCATCAGCCCAATATCAGCATCAGCCCAATATCAGCATCAGCCCAATATCAGCATCAGCCCAATATCAGCATCAGCCCAATATCAGCATCAGCCCAATATCAGCATCAGCCCAATATCAGCATCAGCCCAATATCAGCATCAGCCCAATATCAGCATCAGCCCAATATCAGCATCAGCCCAATATCAGCATCAGCCCAATATCAGCATCAGCCCAATATCAGCATCAGCCCAATATCAGCATCAGCCCAATATCAGCATCAGCCCAATATCAGCATCAGCCCAATATCAGCATCAGCCCAATATCAGCATCAGCCCAATATCAGCATCAGCCCAATATCAGCATCAGCCCAATATCAGCATCAGCCCAATATCAGCATCAGCCCAATATCAGCATCAGCCCAATATCAGCATCAGCCCAATATCAGCATCAGCCCAATATCAGCATCAGCCCAATATCAGCATCAGCCCAATATCAGCATCAGCCCAATATCAGCATCAGCCCTAGACACTCTGCAGGCCTATAAGCTTGGCTGGGGGCAGAGAAGCAGCCCAATATGATATAATATCAGCTGATGCTGATATTGGGCTGATGCTGATATTGGGCTGATGCTGATATTGGGCTGATGCTGATATTGGGCTGATGCTGATATTGGGCTGATGCTGATATTGGGCTGATGCTGATATTGGGCTGATGCTGATATTGGGCTGATGCTGATATTGGGCTGATGCTGATATTGGGCTGATGCTGATATTGGGCTGATGCTGATATTGGGCTGATGCTGATATTGGGCTGATGCTGATATTGGGCTGATGCTGATATTGGGCTGATGCTGATATTGGGCTGATGCTGATATTGGGCTGATGCTGATATTGGGCTGATGCTGATATTGGGCTGATGCTGATATTGGGCTGATGCTGATATTGGGCTGATGCTGATATTGGGCTGATGCTGATATTGGGCTGATGCTGATATTGGGCTGATGCTGATATTGGGCTGATGCTGATATTGGGCTGATGCTGATATTGGGCTGATGCTGATATTGGGCTGATGCTGATATTGGGCTGATGCTGATATTGGGCTGATGCTGATATTGGGCTGATGCTGATATTGGGCTGATGCTGATATTGGGCTGATGCTGATATTGGGCTGATGCTGATATTGGGCTGATGCTGATATTGGGCTGATGCTGATATTGGGCTGATGCTGATATTGGGCTGATGCTGATATTGGGCTGATGCTGATATTGGGCTGATGCTGATATTGGGCTGATGCTGATATTGGGCTGATGCTGATATTGGGCTGATGCTGATATTGGGCTGATGCTGATATTGGGCTGATGCTGATATTGGGCTGATGCTGATATTGGGCTGATGCTGATATTGGGCTGATGCTGATATTGGGCTGATGCTGATATTGGGCTGATGCTGATATTGGGCTGATGCTGATATTGGGCTGATGCTGATATTGGGCTGATGCTGATATTGGGCTGATGCTGATATTGGGCTGATGCTGATATTGGGCTGATGCTGATATTGGGCTGATGCTGATATTGGGCTGATGCTGATATTGGGCTGATGCTGATATTGGGCTGATGCTGATATTGGGCTGATGCTGATATTGGGCTGATGCTGATATTGGGCTGATGCTGATATTGGGCTGATGCTGATATTGGGCTGATGCTGATATTGGGCTGATGCTGATATTGGGCTGATGCTGATATTGGGCTGATGCTGATATTGGGCTGATGCTGATATTGGGCTGATGCTGATATTGGGCTGATGCTGATATTGGGCTGATGCTGATATTGGGCTGATGCTGATATTGGGCTGATGCTGATATTGGGCTGATGCTGATATTGGGCTGATGCTGATATTGGGCTGATGCTGATATTGGGCTGATGCTGATATTGGGCTGATGCTGATATTGGGCTGATATTGATATTGGGCTGATATAGGCCTGCAGAGTGTCTAGTTTTGAAGATACAGACTCTGCTAAGCAAAAGTGAACAGGGCCAAACTGGGCTTATTTCGCTGTGAAAGTGAGATTTAGGCACGGACTTGGAAAACCTTGTCTGAACCCCTCCATCCTTCCTGTAGCTGCTCAGACTCTGCTTCTCTGCCCCCAGCCAAGCTTATAGGCCTGCAGAGTGTCTAGTTTTGAAGATACAGACTCTGCTAAGCAAAAGTGAACAGGGCCAAACTGGGCTTATTTCGCTGTGAAAGTGACATTTAGGCACGGAGTTGGAAAACCTTGTCTGAACCCCTCCATCCTTCCTGTAGCTGCTCAGACTCTGCTTCTCTGCCCCCAGCCAAGCTTATAGGCCTGCAGAGTGTCTAGTTTTGAAGATACAGACTCTGCTAAGCAAAAGTGAACAGGGCCAAACTGGGCTTATTTCGCTGTGAAAGTGACATTTAGGCACGGAGTTGGAAAACCTTGTCTGAACCCCTCCATCCTTCCTGTAGCTGCTCAGACTCTGCTTCTCTGCCCCCAGCCAAGCTTATAGGCCTGCAGAGTGTCTAGTTTTGAAGATACAGACTCTGCTAAGCAAAAGTGAACAGGGCCAAACTGGGCTTATTTCGCTGTGAAAGTGACATTTAGGCACGGAGTTGGAAAACCTTGTCTGAACCCCTCCATCCTTCCTGTAGCTGCTCAGACTCTGCTTCTCTGCCCCCAGCCAAGCTTATAGGCCTGCAGAGTGTCTAGTTTTGAAGATACAGACTCTGCTAAGCAAAAGTGAACAGGGCCAAACTGGGCTTATTTCGCTGTGAAAGTGACATTTAGGCACGGAGTTGGAAAACCTTGTCTGAACCCCTCCATCCTTCCTGTAGCTGCTCAGACTCTGCTTCTCTGCCCCCAGCCAAGCTTATAGGCCTGCAGAGTGTCTAGTTTTGAAGATACAGACTCTGCTAAGCAAAAGTGAACAGGGCCAAACTGGGCTTATTTCGCTGTGAAAGTGACATTTAGGCACGGAGTTGGAAAACCTTGTCTGAACCCCTCCATCCTTCCTGTAGCTGCTCAGACTCTGCTTCTCTGCCCCCAGCCAAGCTTATAGGCCTGCAGAGTGTCTAGTTTTGAAGATACAGACTCTGCTAAGCAAAAGTGAACAGGGCCAAACTGGGCTTATTTCGCTGTGAAAGTGACATTTAGGCACGGAGTTGGAAAACCTTGTCTGAACCCCTCCATCCTTCCTGTAGCTGCTCAGACTCTGCTTCTCTGCCCCCAGCCAAGCTTATAGGCCTGCAGAGTGTCTAGTTTTGAAGATACAGACTCTGCTAAGCAAAAGTGAACAGGGCCAAACTGGGCTTATTTCGCTGTGAAAGTGACATTTAGGCACGGAGTTGGAAAACCTTGTCTGAACCCCTCCATCCTTCCTGTAGCTGCTCAGACTCTGCTTCTCTGCCCCCAGCCAAGCTTATAGGCCTGCAGAGTGTCTAGTTTTGAAGATACAGACTCTGCTAAGCAAAAGTGAACAGGGCCAAACTGGGCTTATTTCGCTGTGAAAGTGACATTTAGGCACGGAGTTGGAAAACCTTGTCTGAACCCCTCCATCCTTCCTGTAGCTGCTCAGACTCTGCTTCTCTGCCCCCAGCCAAGCTTATAGGCCTGCAGAGTGTCTAGTTTTGAAGATACAGACTCTGCTAAGCAAAAGTGAACAGGGCCAAACTGGGCTTATTTCGCTGTGAAAGTGACATTTAGGCACGGAGTTGGAAAACCTTGTCTGAACCCCTCCATCCTTCCTGTAGCTGCTCAGACTCTGCTTCTCTGCCCCCAGCCAAGCTTATAGGCCTGCAGAGTGTCTAGTTTTGAAGATACAGACTCTGCTAAGCAAAAGTGAACAGGGCCAAACTGGGCTTATTTCGCTGTGAAAGTGACATTTAGGCACGGAGTTGGAAAACCTTGTCTGAACCCCTCCATCCTTCCTGTAGCTGCTCAGACTCTGCTTCTCTGCCCCCAGCCAAGCTTATAGGCCTGCAGAGTGTCTAGTTTTGAAGATACAGACTCTGCTAAGCAAAAGTGAACAGGGCCAAACTGGGCTTATTTCGCTGTGAAAGTGACATTTAGGCACGGAGTTGGAAAACCTTGTCTGAACCCCTCCATCCTTCCTGTAGCTGCTCAGACTCTGCTTCTCTGCCCCCAGCCAAGCTTATAGGCCTGCAGAGTGTCTAGTTTTGAAGATACAGACTCTGCTAAGCAAAAGTGAACAGGGCCAAACTGGGCTTATTTCGCTGTGAAAGTGACATTTAGGCACGGAGTTGGAAAACCTTGTCTGAACCCCTCCATCCTTCCTGTAGCTGCTCAGACTCTGCTTCTCTGCCCCCAGCCAAGCTTATAGGCCTGCAGAGTGTCTAGTTTTGAAGATACAGACTCTGCTAAGCAAAAGTGAACAGGGCCAAACTGGGCTTATTTCGCTGTGAAAGTGACATCGAAATTTCACAGCGAAATAAGCCCAGTTTGGCCCTGTTCACTTTTGCTTAGCAGAGTCTGTATCTTCAAAACTAGACACTCTGCAGGCCTATAAGCTTGGCTGGGGGCAGAGAAGCAGAGTCTGAGCAGCTACAGGAAGGATGGAGGGGTTCAGACAAGGTTTTCCAACTCCGTGCCTAAATGTCACTTTCACAGCGAAATAAGCCCAGTTTGGCCCTGTTCACTTTTGCTTAGCAGAGTCTGTATCTTCAAAACTAGACACTCTGCAGGCCTATAAGCTTGGCTGGGGGCAGAGAAGCAGAGTCTGAGCAGCTACAGGAAGGATGGAGGGGTTCAGACAAGGTTTTCCAACTCCGTGCCTAAATGTCACTTTCACAGCGAAATAAGCCCAGTTTGGCCCTGTTCACTTTTGCTTAGCAGAGTCTGTATCTTCAAAACTAGACACTCTGCAGGCCTATAAGCTTGGCTGGGGGCAGAGAAGCAGAGTCTGAGCAGCTACAGGAAGGATGGAGGGGTTCAGACAAGGTTTTCCAACTCCGTGCCTAAATGTCACTTTCACAGCGAAATAAGCCCAGTTTGGCCCTGTTCACTTTTGCTTAGCAGAGTCTGTATCTTCAAAACTAGACACTCTGCAGGCCTATAAGCTTGGCTGGGGGCAGAGAAGCAGAGTCTGAGCAGCTACAGGAAGGATGGAGGGGTTCAGACAAGGTTTTCCAACTCCGTGCCTAAATGTCACTTTCACAGCGAAATAAGCCCAGTTTGGCCCTGTTCACTTTTGCTTAGCAGAGTCTGTATCTTCAAAACTAGACACTCTGCAGGCCTATAAGCTTGGCTGGGGGCAGAGAAGCAGAGTCTGAGCAGCTACAGGAAGGATGGAGGGGTTCAGACAAGGTTTTCCAACTCCGTGCCTAAATGTCACTTTCACAGCGAAATAAGCCCAGTTTGGCCCTGTTCACTTTTGCTTAGCAGAGTCTGTATCTTCAAAACTAGACACTCTGCAGGCCTATAAGCTTGGCTGGGGGCAGAGAAGCAGAGTCTGAGCAGCTACAGGAAGGATGGAGGGGTTCAGACAAGGTTTTCCAACTCCGTGCCTAAATGTCACTTTCACAGCGAAATAAGCCCAGTTTGGCCCTGTTCACTTTTGCTTAGCAGAGTCTGTATCTTCAAAACTAGACACTCTGCAGGCCTATAAGCTTGGCTGGGGGCAGAGAAGCAGAGTCTGAGCAGCTACAGGAAGGATGGAGGGGTTCAGACAAGGTTTTCCAACTCCGTGCCTAAATGTCACTTTCACAGCGAAATAAGCCCAGTTTGGCCCTGTTCACTTTTGCTTAGCAGAGTCTGTATCTTCAAAACTAGACACTCTGCAGGCCTATAAGCTTGGCTGGGGGCAGAGAAGCAGAGTCTGAGCAGCTACAGGAAGGATGGAGGGGTTCAGACAAGGTTTTCCAACTCCGTGCCTAAATGTCACTTTCACAGCGAAATAAGCCCAGTTTGGCCCTGTTCACTTTTGCTTAGCAGAGTCTGTATCTTCAAAACTAGACACTCTGCAGGCCTATAAGCTTGGCTGGGGGCAGAGAAGCAGAGTCTGAGCAGCTACAGGAAGGATGGAGGGGTTCAGACAAGGTTTTCCAACTCCGTGCCTAAATGTCACTTTCACAGCGAAATAAGCCCAGTTTGGCCCTGTTCACTTTTGCTTAGCAGAGTCTGTATCTTCAAAACTAGACACTCTGCAGGCCTATAAGCTTGGCTGGGGGCAGAGAAGCAGAGTCTGAGCAGCTACAGGAAGGATGGAGGGGTTCAGACAAGGTTTTCCAACTCCGTGCCTAAATGTCACTTTCACAGCGAAATAAGCCCAGTTTGGCCCTGTTCACTTTTGCTTAGCAGAGTCTGTATCTTCAAAACTAGACACTCTGCAGGCCTATAAGCTTGGCTGGGGGCAGAGAAGCAGAGTCTGAGCAGCTACAGGAAGGATGGAGGGGTTCAGACAAGGTTTTCCAACTCCGTGCCTAAATGTCACTTTCACAGCGAAATAAGCCCAGTTTGGCCCTGTTCACTTTTGCTTAGCAGAGTCTGTATCTTCAAAACTAGACACTCTGCAGGCCTATAAGCTTGGCTGGGGGCAGAGAAGCAGAGTCTGAGCAGCTACAGGAAGGATGGAGGGGTTCAGACAAGGTTTTCCAACTCCGTGCCTAAATGTCACTTTCACAGCGAAATAAGCCCAGTTTGGCCCTGTTCACTTTTGCTTAGCAGAGTCTGTATCTTCAAAACTAGACACTCTGCAGGCCTATAAGCTTGGCTGGGGGCAGAGAAGCAGAGTCTGAGCAGCTACAGGAAGGATGGAGGGGTTCAGACAAGGTTTTCCAACTCCGTGCCTAAATGTCACTTTCACAGCGAAATAAGCCCAGTTTGGCCCTGTTCACTTTTGCTTAGCAGAGTCTGTATCTTCAAAACTAGACACTCTGCAGGCCTATAAGCTTGGCTGGGGGCAGAGAAGCAGAGTCTGAGCAGCTACAGGAAGGATGGAGGGGTTCAGACAAGGTTTTCCAACTCCGTGCCTAAATGTCACTTTCACAGCGAAATAAGCCCAGTTTGGCCCTGTTCACTTTTGCTTAGCAGAGTCTGTATCTTCAAAACTAGACACTCTGCAGGCCTATAAGCTTGGCTGGGGGCAGAGAAGCAGAGTCTGAGCAGCTACAGGAAGGATGGAGGGGTTCAGACAAGGTTTTCCAACTCCGTGCCTAAATGTCACTTTCACAGCGAAATAAGCCCAGTTTGGCCCTGTTCACTTTTGCTTAGCAGAGTCTGTATCTTCAAAACTAGACACTCTGCAGGCCTATAAGCTTGGCTGGGGGCAGAGAAGCAGAGTCTGAGCAGCTACAGGAAGGATGGAGGGGTTCAGACAAGGTTTTCCAACTCCGTGCCTAAATGTCACTTTCACAGCGAAATAAGCCCAGTTTGGCCCTGTTCACTTTTGCTTAGCAGAGTCTGTATCTTCAAAACTAGACACTCTGCAGGCCTATAAGCTTGGCTGGGGGCAGAGAAGCAGAGTCTGAGCAGCTACAGGAAGGATGGAGGGGTTCAGACAAGGTTTTCCAAGTCCGTGCCTAAATGTCACTTTCACAGCGAAATAAGCCCAGTTTGGCCCTGTTCACTTTTGCTTAGCAGAGTCTGTATCTTCAAAACTAGACACTCTGCAGGCCTATATCAGCCCAATATCAATATCAGCCCAATATCAATATCAGCCCAATATCAGCATCAGCCCAATATCAGCATCAGCCCAATATCAGCATCAGCCCAATATCAGCATCAGCCCAATATCAGCATCAGCCCAATATCAGCATCAGCCCAATATCAGCATCAGCCCAATATCAGCATCAGCCCAATATCAGCATCAGCCCAATATCAGCATCAGCCCAATATCAGCATCAGCCCAATATCAGCATCAGCCCAATATCAGCATCAGCCCAATATCAGCATCAGCCCAATATCAGCATCAGCCCAATATCAGCATCAGCCCAATATCAGCATCAGCCCAATATCAGCATCAGCCCAATATCAGCATCAGCCCAATATCAGCATCAGCCCAATATCAGCATCAGCCCAATATCAGCATCAGCCCAATATCAGCATCAGCCCAATATCAGCATCAGCCCAATATCAGCATCAGCCCAATATCAGCATCAGCCCAATATCAGCATCAGCCCAATATCAGCATCAGCCCAATATCAGCATCAGCCCAATATCAGCATCAGCCCAATATCAGCATCAGCCCAATATCAGCATCAGCCCAATATCAGCATCAGCCCAATATCAGCATCAGCCCAATATCAGCATCAGCCCAATATCAGCATCAGCCCAATATCAGCATCAGCCCAATATCAGCATCAGCCCAATATCAGCATCAGCCCAATATCAGCATCAGCCCAATATCAGCATCAGCCCAATATCAGCATCAGCCCAATATCAGCATCAGCCCAATATCAGCATCAGCCCAATATCAGCATCAGCCCAATATCAGCATCAGCCCAATATCAGCATCAGCCCAATATCAGCATCAGCCCAATATCAGCATCAGCCCAATATCAGCATCAGCCCAATATCAGCATCAGCCCAATATCAGCATCAGCCCAATATCAGCATCAGCCCAATATCAGCATCAGCCCAATATCAGCATCAGCCCAATATCAGCATCAGCCCAATATCAGCATCAGCCCAATATCAGCATCAGCCCAATATCAGCATCAGCCCAATATCAGCATCAGCCCAATATCAGCATCAGCCCAATATCAGCATCAGCCCAATATCAGCATCAGCCCAATATCAGCATCAGCCCAATATCAGCATCAGCCCAATATCAGCATCAGCCCAATATCAGCATCAGCCCAATATCAGCATCAGCCCAATATCAGCATCAGCCCAATATCAGCATCAGCCCAATATCAGCATCAGCCCAATATCAGCATCAGCCCAATATCAGCATCAGCCCAATATCAGCATCAGCCCAATATCAGCATCAGCCCAATATCAGCATCAGCCCAATATCAGCATCAGCCCAATATCAGCATCAGCCCAATATCAGCATCAGCCCAATATCAGCATCAGCCCAATATCAGCATCAGCCCAATATCAGCATCAGCCCAATATCAGCATCAGCCCAATATCAGCATCAGCCCAATATCAGCATCAGCCCAATATCAGCATCAGCCCAATATCAGCATCAGCTGATATTATATCATATTGGGCTGCTTCTCTGCCCCCAGCCAAGCTTATAGGCCTGCAGAGTGTCTAGGGCTGATGCTGATATTGGGCTGATGCTGATATTGGGCTGATGCTGATATTGGGCTGATGCTGATATTGGGCTGATGCTGATATTGGGCTGATGCTGATATTGGGCTGATGCTGATATTGGGCTGATGCTGATATTGGGCTGATGCTGATATTGGGCTGATGCTGATATTGGGCTGATGCTGATATTGGGCTGATGCTGATATTGGGCTGATGCTGATATTGGGCTGATGCTGATATTGGGCTGATGCTGATATTGGGCTGATGCTGATATTGGGCTGATGCTGATATTGGGCTGATGCTGATATTGGGCTGATGCTGATATTGGGCTGATGCTGATATTGGGCTGATGCTGATATTGGGCTGATGCTGATATTGGGCTGATGCTGATATTGGGCTGATGCTGATATTGGGCTGATGCTGATATTGGGCTGATGCTGATATTGGGCTGATGCTGATATTGGGCTGATGCTGATATTGGGCTGATGCTGATATTGGGCTGATGCTGATATTGGGCTGATGCTGATATTGGGCTGATGCTGATATTGGGCTGATGCTGATATTGGGCTGATGCTGATTGGCTGATGATGCTGATATTGGGCTGATGCTGATATTGGGCTGATGCTGATATTGGGCTGATGCTGATATTGGGCTGATGCTGATATTGGGCTGATGCTGATATT